>NC_133650.1:156751392-157051392 GCF_009905375.1 Apium graveolens
GTTTTTTTATTTGATTAAGACCATATATTGGATAAAAAAATTAATTTCTGGAACACATAACTTGTTTTTTTTAAAGAGCTTTAATAATTTACAAATCAAATGTTTAGGTCACACACACACTGTAGAGGGGTGAATACAGTGTATAGTACACTCAATCGAACTTTAAGAAACTTAAGTAACAGAAAACAAACTTTATTGAAACAATAAACTCTGTTTACAGTATGGAACTGTTACCTCTCAGTGATGAACACATATCACGAGAGCTGCTAGGGTTACAATGAATAAATCTTCTCTAATAATGATGACACTATCGTGTAAACCCTATGTCTGTGTTTGTTAGGTCACACTTTCAACTGTTAGAGGGGGTGAATACAGTGTTTATTACAATCAAATCAAACTTCAAGAACTTAATATAACAGAAAACAAACTTTATTGAAACAATAAACTCTGTTACAATCTGGAACTGTTACCTCTTCAGTGATGAACAAATATCACGAGAGCTGTTAGGAGTTTACAGTAATAATATTCTCGATAATGATAACACTTATAGTGTAAACCCTATGGCTGTGTTTATATACTACACAGTTACAAGATAATCGCTAATTGATATGGAATATAATTCTGCTTCCTAATATATCAATCAGATATCTTCTATTCCAAGTATTCCATTCTTCACGGAATTCCTTCTTCATGCATATCTCTTCTTATGTTTATCTTGAATCTTCTTAACTTTAATCAGCTACTGTCCTTATCTGATCATCCTTCAACACTTAAGTTCTGATATCTATCTCCTGATGCTTATCTCCTGATACATAAGTACTGATATCCCTTAAGTTCTGACGTCCAGTATAAGTACTGATCAGTTAAGTACTGATTTGTTCTGTTCAAATAAGATCTGAAATCTAAACATAAAACATATTAGCCATGACATTATCAAATATATCTAACAATCTCCCCAACTTATAAATTAGCAAAATATACAAGTTTAACAGATATTTGATGATGTCAAAAACAATTAAGTACAAATGCATGAGAAATAGACAAGATAACTACAACTTCCAGTCCTTAAAGCTTTTACCAATTCAACTTCTGATAACAACTTTGGTCTGTATACACATCAGAATTTAAGTAGTTGTAGATCTTTGACTTGGCTTCATCATTTTCTGATCTCTCTGATGTCAGGAGTTGTTCTGAGATAATTCTTCAACAAACATTTCTCAGCATATCTGAGTTCATCAATCATTCTCCGTTTGACATCTTTAAGCTCTGCAGTATCTTCACCAGTTTGAAATATTGCAGCTCTGAGATCATTAATCTTTGCTTTTCTCAACTCCCGATCTAGTCTTATGACATAAGCTTTGTTAGACTCTAGATTGAATTCAAGCCCCTTAATACCAAGATATGTTCTGATCTGTGCAGTATTAGGCTTCATATCAACAATATCACCATTGTGATTTCTATACTTTGGAACATATCTGCTGTCAGACTTAACAGAATAAAGCCTTTTCTGTCTCTGAATCTGTTCTTTTAAGTAGTTTACAGCAGTCTCTGTTATTCTGTTATCCACTTGAAGTAAGAAAAGTACATGCTCCAATTCTTCAAAATACTTCAAAGGAATGGCATTTTGTCTTATATGATAAACCCTACCATCTGTCATGAAATACAACATGATGTATTCTTTCAAGTAGGTATGGTAAACCATCTGTACAGATTCTAGTTGATTCAATCTCTCAGGAGTTGCTCCAATACCTGGTTCACTCAAGGAAGTTGGATCATCGGTAGTGTTGTGTACTCTTCTTTCATCAGCACTTCCCAATCCAGTTTTATCTCTAGCTTCCTTTCCAGTAACTACTCTTGCTTCAAAACCACTTGGAGTAGTCTTCAAAGATTGAGTCTGTTTTGCTTTAGTGAATCCTGGTAGGAGTGTTTTAGATTTATTTTCTGATATCAAGTTAACTTGAGCACTGTCAGAGGTTACTTGCTTCTTCTGAATATCAGAACTTACAATTTCTTGACTCTGAACAACTTGAGCCATGTCAGAGGTTGTTTTAAGAACTTTTCTTGAAGTCAGAGCAAGATCATCTTTTCCATCAGTAATTTCTTCTTCCTCAGGAGGTACATAAGGCTTGATAGGTTCACCAATATTTTCTTTACCCTTGGATCTTGGATCTATCTGTGGTTGTGATCTAGCCAAAGTTTTTTCAGTATGTATCCTTTCTTTGATCACAATGCCTTTAGGTTTTGGAAGTAACTTTTTACCAGAAGCTTCAGATTTAGATGTGACTTTCTCTGATTTAAGTCTGGCTTCTTCTTCCTTTAAACTTTCCAAGTCCATCCCTGGATTTTCTTGAAGAAATAATTGTCTTGACATTTCCTCATCAAGATCTAGAAGTTCATCAGAACTTATCCTTTTACCAGCAGCAGAACTTATTCTTTTCCCAGTATCAGAACTTGTTCTGTGACTAGCTTGTCTTGATGTAAACCTTCTACCTTGACTATGACCACTACCCATTCCAGAGTTTCCTTGGTCATCTTTTCCATCATCCTTTCCTTGCAGTGACTTGTTGGTTTTGCATTTGGACTTAATTACCTTCTCCCCCTTTTTGGCATCAGCAGGTAATAAAAGAGAGATAAGTAGTTCCACTGAGGTCTGGATTTCAGTAAGTTGCGATTGCTGAGAAGCTTGATTTGTCAGAATTTGATCAATCTGAGCTTGTTGCTTCTCTTGAGTTTTCTCAATATAAGCAACCCTGTCAATGGTAGGTTGGAAGAACTTTTTCTTATCAATTTTCCAAACTTGTTCCTGTTTGATAAAGTTCTCCTGAATCTTGTGTAGCTCTGCATGAGTGTTGGAATGAAGACCTTGTAGATGTTTAGTACTCAATGCAGTGACTCTAAGCTGGGTTTTAAAATCATCAGAATGTAACATTTCATCAGCTTTAGTCAAGTGCTCAGCAAGATGTAAAGCATTTGGAACACATGAAACTGAGTTCCATTCCTTAGTCCACTCCTGACCTGCAGGAGTTTCACTCCAAGGTACTGGTGCATCCCTGATAACAAACTCCTTTACCAGTTCAGACTTAGGAAGAGTCAGTGGAGGAGTATGTCCTGAAGGACCTGCTTCATCAGCATCTACAGTTGTAGCAGCCTCACCAGTATCTCCAACATTTGCAGCATCAGAACTTAGAGAATCAGTATCTTCTGATAAGACAACTGTGTGAGTAGCAATGGAGGCTTCAACATCCTCTAATTGCTGATCTGATACTAAGTTCTGATCAACAGCCATATCCTGATGCTCACCTAAAATCTGATCATCAGCATCTTGATGCAGAGAAGGTGTTAGTGATAACTCAGGAGTTTGAACAGCATCAGTAACAGGTGTTGTGGAAGGATTATTTGCTGTTGGAGCTTCTAAGAAAAGTATTTCAGGCACAACCAGGTTCTGAATATCAATTTCAGCACTTGTGCCTGGATCAACAAGAGACATAGAAGGTGAATTAGCCTTGTCAGATACAGGTTCCTGAGATGGAGTTGATGGAGAAGAAGTGACTGGAGCAAATTCCTTGTCTTGTGAGATCAGAGATTCCTGATCCCCTTCCTTAGCTGCTTCCTCCTCATCATCTGAAACTGGCCTTTGTGCCCTCTGTTTCTTGTACTTCCTTGTTGATTTGGATTCCTTGGGAGTTTCAGGAACCGTCATACGTCTAAGCCTCTTGAGAAGCCTAGAACCCCCAATTGCAGAATCCTTCTGAGAAGTTGCCTTCTCAGCTTCATTTACCACAGGTTCTGAAGAGGGAATCTGATCCTCAGAATCTGATTCATCTCTCAATTTAATTCAAAATTTAAACCGTTAGCACTGATTGAATTATTTTTCACTGCAACATTAATATTCTGAAAATGAATCATGTTAAAAATGACCGAGATAATTTCGATGAATAAGTGCTGACAAAGAATCAGAACTTAAATAAAGACAAAATTTAAATGGTCATCAGAATATCAAGCAGGATTTAACAACACAAGATAAAATAACTCAGAGACAAAATCTTGAAGTAAAAACAGTTTTCATTAATATATCAAGTCAATACATATATGAAATAGAAATTACATCAATACAAGATTTTCCCTAAGCTTCTAATCCTAACGTCAACAGCTTTAGTCCTAGCTAAGAAGCCTGACAAAGCTGAGGATGAAGAAGAACAGGAAGAAGATGAGATTAAGTCATCTTCCTCTTCCTATCTTCGACAAACAAGATGGCGAGTCGTATGATTCGCTCTTGCTGACGGATACGACGAAGGTGAAGGTCTCTTCGAATGGCCACCAGATCACGTTTGATAACCTCTGGAAATTGAATCCAGAGATTGTGAGGGATGTTGGTGATAGGATAGGGAGTTGGAATTCCATTCAAAAAGACATGCACAGTCTCATCACCGTAATTGTAGAACCAGCCAAATTCAGCCATTTGTGATAATAAATGAAAAACAAGACTGAATTTGTGATACAAGTGTGATGAGAAGACTAATGTGAAGTGGTTGTGTATATAGGCAAGAGAATGCCAAGAGACGCAAAGATATTTAATGCTGATAGATAGAGTTAAGTCTACCTCGTCTCCCTAGACTTTGAAAAAGAATAACAGTCATTGGAAAGAGGAATCATGGTCTAGACCGCACAAGACACTAGAAACAGTGGACTGTTCAAGTACAAAACCAGTAATCCTAATCATAGTGACTATTAATCTTCCACTTCAACATATGCGAGTACAAACTGAGACTGTTTTTAAATTTCATTCAAAGATAAGCAAAGTAAAGGATTAGACTGAGAAATCAGAACTTAGACCTATACCAGAACTTAACAGTCATCAGAACATAATTTCTTAACTCGAAAAAGGAATGCTCATCTTAGTAAATACTCATACAAGTTCTTAGTTATGAACGTCAGAACTTAATCATCAGAACGTGTAACTAGAACTTGTCCTCAGAATTTGTGCAAAAATGACACAATGACTGTTTATCTAAAATAACATAGACCACCACAGAAATTTTCATCATTCAGATGGAGTGATTAGTGTGTGCATTAAGCTAAATAACAGACAAAGAGTAAAGTCTGATTTACTTCAGTACATCTTAGAAATAAGTCATAATTAAAATTTTGCTAAAGAGCTGTCATTATCCTGAAACCTACTGATAAATGAGTTCATGCATGAGTCCACCTCAACTATTTTTGTGCTAATTTTATGCATCTTTAAAATTCTCTTTTACAGTGGCTTCTCAGTGTAAGTGAGTCACGACTGCTTATCAGAATTTATGCTATTATCAGAGTATTTCTCCATTAATCATAGAGTGTGAAAAGTCACCAAGAAAATATTTTGCTTTTCTAATGCATATTTACTTAATACCAGCAATGCACTTGGGTCGTCCCTTTCACATTTTTACTCTAGATCTCAAAGGAGTACCTGATTTTTTTTTTTTTTAATAAGAGAGGTCTATCAGCACTTAGTACATTCAGCAGTTTACTAGTATCAGAACTTAACAGATGAGTAGCATTATTCTAATTTGTGACTTAGTAATAAGATATACAAAGTAAACTTAACTAAGCTCAGTTATCAGAATTTGCTAGTGTCATAAGATTTCCACTGAAATAATTACTTCTTCTATGGAATCATTTGTTTATTGAAGATTACTAGATCAGTATCTAGCACAGTTATCCTCATAGGATTGAATAGTTACTGAAACAGACATATCACTTATCAGAGTTTAGAAACATATATCAGACAACAGTCAGTACTTAAAGACATTTATCAATTAATGCACAGAATATACAAAGAGATTAATTCTGTAAATACTGATCATAAAGTCTGATAACATAGAACAAGTTTAAGCAGATTTAGAGAAAGAACCTGAAATCATTCCAAGTTCATTTACCAATTTTGTAAAGGTAGCTTCACACAGTGGTTTTGTGAAGATATCTGCTACTTGTTGATCTGTGGGAACAAAATGCAATTCCACTGTACCTTCATCCACATGTTCCCTGATGAAATGGTACCTGATGCTGATGTACTTTGTCATAGAGTGTTGAACTGGATTACCTGTCATAGCAATAGCACTTTGATTATCACAGTAAATAGGGATTTTGAAATATGTTAACCCATAATCCAGTAACTGATTCTTCATCCAGAGAATCTGTGCACAGCAGCTTCCTGCAGCAATATACTCTGCTTCTGCAGTTGATGTGGAAATTGACTTTTGTTTCTTGCTATACCAAGAAACCAACCTGCCTCCAAGAAATTGGCAGCTACCACTTGTGCTTTTCCTGTCAATTTTGCAACCTGCAAAATCTGCATCTGAGTAACCTATTAATTTAAAATCTGATTCTCTAGGATACCATAATCCTAGATCAGCTGTTCCTTTAAGATACTTAAAGATTCTTTTTACAGCTGTTAAGTGAGGTTCTCTTGGATCTGCTTGAAATCTTGCACAAAGACAGGTAGCAAACATGATATCTGGTCTACTAGAAGTTAGATAGAGAAGTGAGCCAATCATACCTCTGTAATCAGTAATATCTACTGAATTACCAGTATCCTTATCCAGTTTTGTTGCAGTGGCCATGGGAGTGGATGCACTTGAACAGTCTTGCATTCCAAATTTCTTCAGCAAGTTTCTGGTGTACTTAGATTGACAAATAAAAGTTCCTTCTTCACTCTGCTTGACTTGAAGGCCCAGAAAATAACTAAGTTCTCCCATCATACTCATCTGATATCTTGACTGCATTAGGTTGGCAAACTTTTTGCAAAGTTTGTCATTTGGAGACCCAAAAATAATATCATCAACATAAATCTGAATCAAAAGTAAGTCCTTGCCATGGTTGAGATAGAACAGTGTTTTGTCAATAGTTCCTCTGTTGAATCAACTTTCCAGAAGAAACTGAGCTAAAGTCTCATACCATGCTCTAGGAGCTTGCTTAAGTCCATAAAGTGCTTTATCAAGCCTGTAGACATAATCTGGATATTTGGAATCTACAAAGCCTGGAGGTTGTTCAACATATACTTCCTCTTCCAATTCTCCATTGAGAAAAGCACTTTTCACATCCATTTGAAAGACAGTAAACTTTTTGTGAGCAGCATAAGCCATGAATATCCTTATGGCTTCTAACCTAGCAACTGGAGCAAATGTTTCATCATAGTCAATTCCCTCCTGTTGAGAATATCCTTTTGCAACCAGCCTTGCCTTGTTCCTTACAATTATGCCATCACTGTCAGTTTTGTTTCTGAATACCCACTTTGTACCAACAACCGATCTATTCTTAGGTCTTGGCACTAAGGTCCAGACTTTGTTTCTTTCAAATTCATTCAACTCTTCCTGCATTGCTTGCACCCAATCAGCATCTTGAAGAGCTTCTTCCTCTTTCTTTGGCTCAGACTGAGAGAGAAAAGAATTGTAAAGACATTCATTCGAAGTACCTGTTCTAGTTCTGACACCTGCCTCAGGATTTCCAATTATCAAATCAGGTGTATGTGATTTTGTCCACTTCCTTGCAGATGGAAGATTTTCTCTAGAACTGGATGCTCCCCCATGATTCATGCTGTCTTCGGTTTCATTTTCTGATGCTCCCCCTGAAACTATGCTCTCTGAGTTGGATCCTTCAGTATTTAGATTTTCAGTACTTGGCTTATCAGAACTTGACGAATCAGAATTTGAAGAGCCAGATGTATGTTCTGATGCTTCTTGAGATGTGATAATATCTTGAGTATGCTCCCCCTGCATTGGTGCATCTTCCTTTGACGTAGTCACCACAGTTTCAATAACATCAGAGTTTAATCCATCAGAATTTACAGTATCAGGACTTAGACTGTCAGGACTTGAGGTATCAGAATATGAATCTTCATTTTCAAATCTCAGCTGATCATGATCAATGCAATCTTCAAGTCCAGTGATCTTCTTGTCATCAAAAGAGACATTGATAGATTCCATGACCACTTTTGTTCTCAAATTATAGACTCTGAAGGCTTTTGTAGAAAGTGGATATCCAACAAAGATTCCCTCATCAGCTTTTAGATCAAACTTGGATAGCTGTTCAGGATGAGTCTTGAGAACAAAACACTTACATCCAAATACATGAAAGTATTTGAGATTTGGCTTCTTGTTCTTCACCATCTCATATGGTGTTTTTCCATGCTTGTTAATGAGTGTTGCATTTTGAGTAAAACAAGCAGTCTGCACAGCTTCAGCCCAGAAATAGGTTGGAAGCTTTGCTTCTTCAAGCATTGTTCGTGCAGCTTCAATGAGAGTTCTATTCTTCCTTTCAACAACTCCATTTTGCTGTGGAGTTCCAGGAGCAGAAAATTCCTGCTTTATTCCATGATTTTTGCAGAACTCTTCCATTATCAGATTCTTGAATTCAGTGCCATTATCACTCCTCAAAATTTTCACAGAATCTTTGATCAATTTATCCAGATGTTTGACATGATCAATCAGGATAGATGCAGTTTCACTTTTTGTGTGCAAGAAATACACCCATGTGTATCTGGTGAACTCATCTACTATGACCAACGCATATTTCTTCATTTGCAATAGACATGACATTCACTGGACCAAATAGATCAACATGAAGCAGATAATAAGGCTCAAGAATTGATGATTCAGTCTTGCTCTTGAACGAAGATTTTCTTTGTTTAGCCTTCTGACATGAGTCACAAAGACCATCAGGAACAAACACTGATTTTGGCAGTCCTCTCACAAGATCTTTCTTGATCAGTTCATTTATCTTGTTGAAGTTTAAATGAGAGAGTTTCTTGTGCCAATTCCAGCTTTCTTCAGTTGAGGCTCTACTCACTAAACAGATTGCAGAACCATCAGAACTTGTTGAAAGCTTAGCTTCATAAATGTTACCACGCCTGAATCCCTTCAGAACAATTTTTTCTTTAGATTTACTAACTATTTCACAATGTTCTGCAAAGAAATCAACATGATAACCTCTGTCACAGATTTGACTTATACTCAGTAAGTTGTGTTTAAGTCCTGAGACCAGAGCTACATCTTTAATGATGACATTCCCAAGATTGATATTGCCATATCCCAAAGTTTTTCCAATGTTGCCATCTCCATAAGAAACACTTGGGCCAGCTTTCTCCACAAAGTCTGATAGCAGGGCCTTATTTCCAGTCATATGTCCTGAACATCCACTGTCCAGAACTAAAATATTTTTCCTGTTGCCCTGCAATCAAAAAGACCACTAATTATTAGTTTTAAGGACCCAGACTTGCTTGGATCCTTTGGCCTTTTTAGGTTTGTTAACATTTGCAGCGGATTTAGCATCAGATTTTATGTTAACAGTTTTCTTATCAGAACTTATACTACCAGACTTTGAATCAGAACTTACACTAGAAGGAACAACAGAAACTTTCTTTAAAGAAGGTTTTATTTGATAATAATCATAGTACAAACTATGATATTCCTTACAAGTATAAATGGAATGCCATAAACTACCACAATGAAAACAAGGATCTTGTGGTTTGTATCTAACAGACTGACTCTTAACTCCTGATTTTGAGATAAGGAGTTAATATTCTTATTCTTCCTGCAAAAAGAAGCCAGATGGTTAGAACTTCCACAGTTATGACACGCTTTCCTAGGAGCATCAGGAACAGATTTATAGTTATTGCTTTTATTCACACCTTCCTTTCCATTCCTGTTTTTCCTAGGTGATTTTACCTTGTTTGCATTCTTAACATCTTTCAGCTTATGCTTAAGCTGCTTCTTTGTCATTAAGCCTATGTTAACTTCAGCTGTCTTTTCCTGTTTTAGTTTGTCAGAAGCTAATTCCTTTTTAACTTCTGATTTCTCATTTTCAGATTTTTCAGTTACAAACTTAACAGGTTTTAACTTCAGCTTTTGCTTATCAACAGGCTTAATTTCTACAGTTCCTTTTTCATTTTTATTTTCTCCATAACCTAAGCCCTCTTTCCAGTTTCCACTGCTTAGCAAATTTTGAGTTGTTTTGCCAGAGTTAGTCCAAGTTCTGATAATCTCTCTCTCCTTTTCTAACTCAGTTTTTAGAGATTCATTCATTTTTAGCACTTCATCCCTAACATAAAAAGCATCATCTCTATCCTGCTGAGTTTGATGGAACATGACTAACTCTTTTTCTAAGAAATCATTTCTTTTCCTAAAAGCAAGATTTTCAGAAGTTAATCTTTCACATGTTAAAGTTTGATCTCTATAACTAACAAACATGGTTTTAAGATATCTTCTCAACTCATTAATATCATCAGTATGAAAAGCATAAGTAGTCTGAGGTACCTTTGTTTCAGCAGCTTCAGAACTGCTCTCAGAACTTGATTTATCAGCATTTGCCATCAATGTATAGTTCTCCTCACTTTCAGAGTCTGAGGTGTCTGTCCAGCTTTTCTGCTTTGTGACAAGAGCTTTGCCTTTGTCACTCTTGGTCTTCTTGCAATCAGGAGATATGTGGCCTTTCTCACCATAATTATAACATTTAACATTAGCGTAATTTCCTCTGTCAGACTTTCCTCCTCTTCCTTCAGATCTTCTGAAATTCTTCTTATCAGAACTTATGCCTTTTCTGGAAAACTTCTTTCCCTTCCTGAACTTCCTGTATGCAATCTTTGTGATTCCTTTCACCATAAGAGCACACAGCTTCATCATCTCCTCATCAGCATCAGTTTCAGGCAAGCTTTCAGAATCTGAGTCATCATCACTCTCAGAACTTGATGACTCAGTATCAGACTTTATGATAAGAGCTTTACCCTTGTCTTTCTTTGAGGAAGGTGGTTTGGGGGATTCCTCTTCAGCCTTGAGAGCAACTGTCCTTGAATTTCCTCCTTTCCTCTTGCTTCTTTGTTCCATCTCAAGTTCATGAGTCTTGAGCATTCCATAGATTTCATCAAGAGTTGTTTCATCAAGATTGTAGTTGTCTCTTATTGTTGTTGCCTTCAAATCCCAACATTCAGGAAGAGCTAACAGGAATTTAAGGTTTGTATCTTCAAGATCATACTCCTTATTTACTAATGACAAGTCATTCAAGAGTTTGACAAATCTATCATATACATCAGTCAATGACTCATTAGTCCTAGAGTCAAAGTGTTCATACTCTTGAGTGAGTATTGTCTTCCTGTTCTTCTTAACTGTTTCAGTTCCTTGACACCTTGTCTCCAGTGCATCCCATATCTTCTTAGCAGTCTTGCAGTTGATTACCCTGTTTGACATTACATTATCAATGGCACTATGCAATAAGTGTCGTACCTTGGCATCCTTAGCAATAGATGCTATATCTTCAACAGTGTAATCACTCTTTTCCTTTGGTACGGTCTTTGCTGCTTCACCTGCAACTACAACAGCGAGCTTGGTAGGTTTGTGAGGCCCTTCCTTAATTCTATCAAGGTATTCTGGATCTGTTGCTTCCAGAAACATGGTCATCCTTACCTTCCATATGGGATATTCAGATGGTCTCAATATGGGAACTCTGATAGTCTCATATCGACTCTGAGTTGATGTCTTTGATGATTCCTCAATTTTGGTAGGCTTAGTTGGAGTTTCTGTGTCAGACATGATTGTGTTTGGATCTTTAACTGTATGTGTGTTAACAGAAGGCTCTGATACCACTTGTTAGGTCACACTTTCACTGTAGAGGGGGTGAATACAGTGTTTATTACAATCAAATCAAACTTCAAGAACTTATATAACAGAAAACAAACTTTATTGAAACAATAAACTCTGTTACAATCTGGAACTGTTATCTCTCAGTGATGAACAAAATATCACGAGAGCTGCTAGGGTTACAGTAAATAATATTCTCGATAATGATAACACTTATAGTGTAAACCCTATGTCTGTGTTTATATACTACACAGTTACAAGATAATCGCTAATTGATATGGAATATAATTTTGCTTCCTAATATATATCAATCAGATATCTTCTATTCCAAGTATTCCATTCTTCACGGAATTCCTTCTTCATGCATATCTCTTCTTATGTTTATCTTGATCTTCTTAACTTTAATCAGCTACTGTCCTTATTTGATCATCCTTCAACACTTAAGTTCCGATATCTATCTCCTGATGCTTATCTCCTGATAACATAAGTACTGATATCCCTTAAGTTCTGACGTCCAGTATAAGTACTGATCAGTTAAGTACTGATTTGTTCTGTTCAAATAAGATCTGAAATCTAAACATAAAATATATTAGCCATGACATTATCAAATATATCTAACAGTGTTTATATACTACACAGTTACAAGATAATCGCTAATTGATATGGAATATAATTCTGCTTCCTAAAATATATCAATCAGATATCTTTTCTTCCAAGTATTCCATTCTTTACAGAATTCCTTCTTCATGCATATCTCTTCTTATGTTTATCTTGATCTTCTTTCCTTTAATCAGCTACTGTCCTTATCCGATCGTCCTTCAGCACTTAAGTTCTGATATCTATCTTCCGATGATTATCTCCTGATAATATAAGTACTGATATCCTTAAGTCCTAACTTCCAGTATAAGTACTGATCAATAGTTAAGTACTGATTTATCCTGTTCAAGTAAGATCTGAAAGCTAAACATAAAACATATTAGCCATGACATTATCAAATATATTTAACAATCTCCCCAACTTGTAAATTAACATAATATACAAGTTTAACAGATATTTGATGATGTCAAAAACATTAAGTACAAATGCATGAGAATTAGACTAGATAACTACAACTTACAGTCCTTAAAGCTTTTACCAATTTCAACTTCTGATAACAACTTCAGTCTGTATAAATATCAGAATTTAAGCAGTTGTAGATCTTCGACTTGGCTTCATCATTTTCTGATCTCTCTGATGTCAGGATTTGTTCTGAGATAGTTCTTCAACAAATATTTCTCAGCATATCTGAGTTCATCAATCATTCTCCTTTTGACATCTTTAAGCTCTGCAGTATCTTCACCAGTTTGAAAGATTGCAGCTCTGAGATCATTGATCTTTGCTTTTCTCAACTCCTGATCTAGTCTTATGACATAAGCTTTGTCAGACTCTAGATTGAATTCAAGTCCCTTAATACCAAGATATGTTCTGATCTGTGCAGTATTAGGCTTCATATCAACAATATCACCATTGTGATCTCTATACTTTGGAACATATATGCTGTCAGACTTAATAGAATAAAGCCTTTTCTGTCTCTGAATCTGTTCTTTTAAGTAGTCTGCAGCAGTCCCTGTTATTCTGTCATCCACTTGAAGTAAGAAAAGTACATGCTCCAATTCTTCAAAATACTTCAATGGAATGGCATTTTGTCTTATATGATAAACCCTACCATCTGTCATGAAATACAACATGATGTATTCTTTCAAGTAGGTATGGTAAACCATCTATACAGATTCCAGTTGATTTAATCTCTCAGGAGTTGCTCCAATACCTGGTTTACTCAAGGAAGTTGGATCATTGGTAGTGTTGTGTACTCTTCTTTCATCAGCACTTCCCAATCCAGTTTTATCTCTAGCTTCCTTTCCAGTAACTACTCTTGCTTCAAAACCACTTGCAGTAGTCTTCAAAGATTGAGTCTGTTTTGCTTTAGTGAATCCTGGTAGGAGTGTCTTTGATCTATTTTCTGATATCAAGTTAACTTGAGCTATGTCAGAGGTTACTTGCTTCTTCTGAATATCAGAACTTACAATTTCTTGACTCTGAACAACTTGAGCCATGTCAGAGGTTGTTTTAAGAACTTTTCTTGAAGTCAGAGCAAGATCATCCTTTTCATCAGTAATTTCTTCTTCCTCAGGAGGTTCATAAACCTTGACAGGTTCACCAACCTTTTCTTTACCCTTGGATCTTGGATCTAACTGTGGTTGTGATCTAGCCAATGTTGCTTCAGTATGTGTCCTTTCTTTGATCACAATGCCTTTGAGTTTTGGAAGTGATTTTTTACCAGAAGCTTCAGATTTAGATGTAACTTTCTCTGATTTAAGTCTGGCTTCTTCTTCCTTTAAACTTTCCAAGTCCATTCCTGGATTTTCTTGAAGAAATAACTGTCTTGACATTTCCTCATCAAGATCTAGAAGTTCATCAGAACTTATCCTTTTACCAGCAGCAGAACTTATTCTTTTCCCAGTATCAGAACTTGTCATGTGACTAGCTTGTCTTGATGTAAACCTTCTACCTTGACTATGACCGCTACCCATTCCAGAGTATCCTTGATCATCATTTCCATCATCCTTTCCTTGCAGTGTCTTGTTAGTTTTGCATTTGGACTTAATTACCTTCTCCCCCTTTTTGGCATCAGCAGGTAGTAAAAGAGAGATAAGTAATTCCACTGAGGATTGGATTTCAGTAAGTTGTGATTGCTGAGAAGCTTGATTTGTCAGAATTTCATCAATCTGAGCTTGTTGTTTCTCTTGAGTTTTCTCAATATAAGCAATCCTGTCAATGGTAGGTTGAAAGAACTTTTTCTTATCAATTTTCCAAACTTGTTCCTGTTTGATAAAGTTCTCCTGAATCTTGTGTAGCTCTGCATGAGTAGTTGAATGAAGACCTTGTAGATGTTTAGTACTCAATGTAGTGACTCTAAGCTGGGTTTTAAAATCATCAGAATTTAACATTTCATCAGCTTTAGTTAAGTGCTCAGCAAGATGTTTTTCAGTTGGAACACATGAAACTGAGTTCCATTCCTTAGTCCACTCCTGACCTGCAGGAGTTTCACTCCAAGGTACTGGTGCTTCCCCGGTAACAAACTTCTTTACCTGTTCAGACTTAGGAAGAGTCTGTTGAGGAGTATGTCCTGAAGGACCTGCTTCATCAGCATCTACAGTTGGAGCAGCATCACCAGTATCTCCAGCATTTGCAGCATCAGAACTTAAAGAATCAGTATCTTCTGATAAGACAACAGTGTGAGTAGCAATGGAGGCTTCAGCATCCTCTAATTGCTGATCTGATACTAAGTTCTGATCAACAGCCATATCCTGATGCTCACCTAAAGTCTGATCATCAGCATCTTGATGCAGAGAAGGTGTTGTTGATAACTCTGGAGTTTGAACAGCATCAGTAACAGGTGTTGTGGAAGGATTATTTGTTGTTGGAGCTTCTAAGAGAAATACTTCAGACACAACCAAGTGTTGAACATCAATATCAGCACTTGTGCCTGGATCAACAAGAGACACAGATGGTGAGTTAGCCTTGTCAGATACAGCTTCCAGAGATGGAGTTGATGGAGAAGAAGTGACTGGAGCAAATTCCTTGTCTTGTGAGATCAGAGATTCCTGATCCCCTTCCTTAGCTGTTTCCTCTTCATCATCTGAAACTGGCCTTTGTGCCCTCTGTTTCTTGTACTTCCTTGTTGATTTGGATTCCTTGGGAGTTTCAGGAACTGTCATTCGTCTAAGCCTCTTGAGAAGCCTAGAACCCCCAATTTCAGAATCCTTCTGAGAAATCTCTTTCTCAGCTTCAGTTACAACAGATTCTCTAGCAGGAACCGGTTCCTCAGAATCAGATTCATCTCTCAATGCAATCCTCCTTCTCTTTTGAGGTGTTTGAGGAACATTCTTTGTCCTCTTTGGCTTGGAAGATGAAGATTTCATAGTAGGTGCTGAAGATGAAGGTTGAGCAGTCTGTGAAGTGGAGAGATAGGATTTGAGATATGTTCTGAGGGTAGGTTGAGTAGAATGAGAGGTAGGTACTGAGGTTGATGGATTTTGGGTGTTTAGAGTTGGTTGGACATCAGAGTAAACAGATCTATAAGTATCAGGATCAGCATTTACTAGGATCTGTTTTACAGACCGAGGAATCTGTAATGGTCTAACCACTTTTTTTTTAGTATCAGCATTTTCCACTTCAACATATTCAATTATTAACTGAGACTGTTATCAAATTTTATTCACAGATAAGTCAAGTAAAACATTAGACTGTAATATCATAACTTAGACTTATATCAGAACTTAACAGTCATCAGAACATAATTTCTTAACTCGAAAAAGGAATGCCCATCTTAGTAAATCCTCATACAAGTTCTGAGTTATAGACTTCAGAACTTAATCATTAGAACGTGTAACTAGAACTTGTCCTCAGAATTTATGCAAAGTGACACAGTGACTGTTTATCTAAAATAACATAGACCACCACAGTAATTTTCATCATTCATATGGAGTGATTAGTGTGTGCATTAAGCTAAATAACAGACAAAGAGTAAAGTCTGAGTCACTTCAGTACATCTTAGAAATAAGGCATAACTAAAATTTTGCTAAAGAGCTGTCATTGTCCTGAAACCTACTGATGAATGAGTTCATGCTTGAGTCCACCTCAACTGTTTTGTGCTAATTTTATGCATCTTTTGAAATTCTATTTTACAGTGGCTTCTCAGTGTAAGTGAGTCACGACTGTTTATCAGAATTTATGCTATTATCAGAGTATTTCTCCAGTAATCATAGAGTGTGAAAAGTCACCAAGAAAATATTTTGCTTTTCTAATGCATATTTACTTAATACCAGCAATGCACTTGGGTCGTCCCTTCCACATTTTTACTCTAGATCTCAAAGGAGTACCTGATTTTATTCTTTGATCTTTTTGCTTTTTCTTTTGATAAGTGAGGTTTATCAGCACTTAGTACATTCAGCAGTTTTACTAGTATCAGAACTTAACAGATGAGTAGCATTATTCTAATTTGTGACTTAGTAATAAGATATACAAAGTAAACTTAACTAAGCTCAATTATCAGAATTTGCTAGTGTCATAAGATTTCCACTGAAATAATTACTTCTTACTTGGAATCATTTGTTTATTGAAGACTACTAGGTCAGTATCTAGCACAGTTATCCTCATAGGATTGAATAGGTACTTGAACAGACATATCACTTATCAGAGTTTAGAAACATATATCAGACAACAGTCAGTACTTAAAGACATTTATCAATTAAGCACAGAATACATAATGAGATTAATTCTGTAAATACTGAGCATAAAGTCTGATAACACAGAACAAGACTAAGCAGATTTAGAGAAAGAACCTGAAACCATTCCAAGTTCATTTACCAATCTTGTAAAAGTAGCTTCACACAGTGGTTTTGTGAAGATATCTGCTAGTTGTTGATCTGTGGAAACAAAATGCAATTCCACTGTACCTTCATCCACATGTTCCCTGATGAAGTGGTACCTGATGCTGATGTGCTTTGTCATAGAGTGTTGAACTGGATTACCTGTCATAGCAATAGCACTTTGATTATCACAGTAAATAGGGATTTTGAAATATGTTAACCCATAATCCAGTAACTGATTCTTCATCCAAAGAATATGTGCACAACAGCTTCCTACAGCAATATACTCTGCTTCTGCAGTTGATGTGGAAATTGACTTTTGTTTCTTGCTGTACCAAGAAACCAATCTGCCTCCAAGAAATTGACAGTTTCCACTTGTGCTTTTCCTGTCAATTTTGTAACCTGCAAAATCTGCATCTGAGTAACCTATTAGTTTAAAATCTGATTCTCTAGGATACCATAATCCCAGAGCAGCTGTTCCTTTAAGATACTTAAAGATTCTTTTTACAGCTGTTAAGTGAGGTTCTCTTGGATCTGCTTGAAATCTTGCACAAAGACAGGTAGCATACATGATATCAGGTCTACTAGTAGTTAGATAGAGTAGAGAGCCAATCATACCTCTGTAGTTAGTAATATCTACTGATTTACTGGTATCCTTATCCAGTTTTGTTGCAGTGGCCATTGGAGTGGATGCACTTGAACAATCTTGCATTCCAAATTTCTTCAGCAAGTTTCTGGTGTACTTGGTTTGACAAATAAAAGTGCCTTCCTCATTCTGCTTGACTTGAAGGCCTAAAAAATAGCTAAGTTCCCCCATCATACTCATCTGATATCTTGACTGCATTAGTTTGGCAAACTTTTTGCAAAGTTTGTCATTTGTAGATCCAAAAATGATATCATCAACATAAATCTGGACCTGAAGTAAGTCCTTTCCATGGTTGAGGTAGAACAGTGTTTTGTCTATTGTCCCTCTGTTGAATCCACTTTCCAGAAGAAACTGAGCTAAAGTCTCATACCATGCTCTAGGAGCTTGCTTAAGTCCATAAAGTGCTTTATCAAGCCTGTAGACATAATCTGGATGTTTGGTATCTACAAAACCTGGAGGTTGTTCAACATATACCTCCTCCTCCAATTCTCCATTGAGAAAAGCACTTTTCACATCCATTTGAAAGACAGTAAACTTTTTGGGAGCAGCATAAGCCAAGAATATCCTTATGGCTTCTAACCTAGCAACTGGTGCAAATGTTTCATCATAATCAATTCCCTCCTATTGAGAATATGCTTTTGCAACCAGCCTTGCCTTATTCCTTGTAATTATGCCATCACTGTCAGTTTTGTTTCTGAATACCCACTTTGTACCAACAACAGATCTATTCTTTGGTCTTGGCACTAGGGTCCAGACTTTGTTTCTTTTAAATTCATTCAACTCTTTCTGCATTGCTTGCACCCAATCAGCATCTTGAAGAGCTTCTTCCACTTTCTTTGGCTCAGTCTGAGAGAGAAAAGAATTGTAAAGACATTCATTTGAAGTACATGTTCTAGTTCTGACACCTGCATCAGGATTTCTAATTATCAAATCAGGTGTATGTGATTTTGTCCACTTCCTTGCAGATGGAAGGTTTTCTCTAGAACTGGATGCTCCCCCATGATCCATGCTATCTTCATTTTCATTTTCTGATGCTCCCCCTGAAACTATGCTCTCTGAGTTGGAGTCTTCAGTATTTAAATTTTCAGCACTATCAGAACTTGGCTTATCAGAACTTGACGAATCAGAATTTGAAGAGCCAGATGTATGTTCTGATGTTTCTTGAGCTGTGGTAGGATCTTGAGTATGCTCCCCCTGTATCGGTGCATCTTCCCTTGGCGTAGCCACCACAGTTTCAATAACATCAGAGTTTATTCCATCAGAGTTTACAGTATCAGGACTTAGACTTTCAGGATTTTCAGTATCAGAATTTGAGTCTTCATTTTCAAATCTCAGCTGATCATGGTCAATGAAATCTTCAAGACCAGTAATCTTCTTGTCATCAAAAGAGACATTGATAGATTCCATGACTACTTTTGTTCTCAAATTATAGACTCTGAAGGCTTTTGTGGAAAGTGGATATCCAACAAAGATTCCTTCATCAGCTTTTAGATCAATCTTTGATAGCTATTCAGTATGAGTCTTGAGAACAAAACACTTGCATCCAAATACATGAAAGTATTTCAGATTTGGCTTCTTTTTCTTCACCATCTCATATGGTGTTTTTCCATGCTTGTTAATGAGTGTTGTATTTTGAGTAAAACAAGCAGTCTGCACAGCTTCAGCCCAGAAATAGGTTGGAAGCTTTGCTTCTTCAAGCATTGTACGTGCAGCTTCAATGAGAGTTCTATTCTTCCTTTCAACAACTCCATTTTGCTGTGGAGTTCCAGGAGCAGAAAATTCCTGCTTTATTCCATGGCTTTTGCAGAACTCTTCCATTATCAAATTCTTGAACTCAGTGCCATTATCACTCCTTAAAACTTTCACAGAATCTTTGACCATTTTATCCAGATGTTTGACATGATCAATCAAGATTGATGCAGTTTCACTTTTTGTATGCAAGAAATACACCCATGTGTATCTGGTGAACTCATCCACTATGACCAACGCATACTTCTTCTTTGCAATAGACATGACATTTACTGGACCAAATAGATCAACATGTAGTAGATGATAAGGCTCAAGAATTGATGATTCAGTCTTGCTCTTGAATGAAGATTTTCTTTGTTTGGCTTTCTGACATGAATCACAAAGACCATCAGGAGCAAATACTATGTTTGGCAATCCTCTCACAAGATCTTTCTTGACCAGTTCATTTATATTGTTGAAATTTAAATGAGAGAGTTTCTTATGCCAATTCCAGCTTTCTTCAATTGATGCTCTACTCATCAGACAGATTGCAGAACCATCAGTACTTGTTGAAAGCTTAGCTTCATAAATGTTACCACGCCTGTATCCTTTCAGAACAACTTTGCCTTTAGATTTACTCACAATTTCACAGTGTTCTTCAAAGAAATCAACATGATAACCTCTGTCACAGATTTGACTTATACTCAGTAGGTTGTGTTTAAGTCCTAAGACCAGAGCTACTTGTTTAATTATGACATTTCCAAGATTGATATTGCCATATCCCAATGTCTTTCCAATGTTGCCATCTCCATAAGAAACACTTGGGCCAGCTTTCTCCACAAAGTCTGATAGCAGGGCCTTATTTCCAGTCATATGTCCTGAACATCCATTGTCCAGAACTAGAATATTTTTCCTGTTGCCCTGCAATCACAAAGACCACTAATTATTAGTTTTAAGGACCCAGACTTGCTTGGATCCTTTGGCCTTATTAAGTTTATTAACATTTGCAGCGGATTTAGCATCAGAGTTTATGTTAACATTTTTCTTATCAAAACTTACACTATCAGACTTTGAATCAGAATTTACACTAGAAGGAACAATGGAAACTTTCTTCAAAGAAGGTTTTATTTGATAATAATCATAGTACAAGCTATGATATTCCTTACAAGTATAAATGGAATACCATAAACTACCACAATGAAAACAAGGATTATATGGTTTGTATCTAACAGACTGACTCTTAACTCCTGACTTTGAAGGTAAGGAGTTAATATTCTTATTCTTCCTACAAAAAGAAGCCAGATGGTTAGAACTTCCACAGTTATGACATGTTTTCCTAGAAGCATCAGGAACAAGTTTATAATTATTGCTTTTATTCACACCTTCCTTTCCATTCCTATTTTTCCTAGGTGATTTTACCTTGTTTGCATTTTTAACATCTTTCAGCTTATGCTTAAGCTGCTTCTTTGTCATTAAGCCTATGTTCACTTCAGCTGTCTTTTCCTGTTTTAGTTTGTCAGAAGTTAATTTCTTTGTAACTTCTGATTTTTCATTTTCAGACTTTACAGTTACAAACTTAACAGGTTTTAACTTTGGCTTTTGCTTATCAACAGACTTAATTTCTTCAGTTCCTTTATCATTCTTATCTTCTCCATAACCTAAGCCCTCTTTCCAATTTCCACTACTTAGCAAATTTTGAGTTGTTTTGCCAGAGTTAGTCCAAGTCCTGATAATCTCTCTTTCCTTTTCTAACTCAGTTTTTAGAAATTCATTTATTTTTAGCACTTCATTCCTAACATAAAAAGCATCATCTCTATCCTTCTGAGTTTGATGGAACATGACTAACTCTTTTTCTAAGAAATCATTTCTTTTCTTAAATGCAAGATTTTCAGAAGTTAATCTTTCACATGTTAAAGTTTGATCTCTATAACTAACAAACATGGTTTTAAGATATCTTCTTAACTCATTAATATCATCAGTATGAAAAGCATAAGTAGTCTGAGGTACCTTTATTTCAGCAGCTTCAGAACTGCTCTCAGCACTTTCTTTATCAGCATTTGCCATCAATGCATAGGTTTCCTCACTTTCAGAGTCTGAGGTGTCTGTCCAGCTTTTCTGCTTTGTGACAAGAGCCTTGCCTTTGTCACCCTTTACCTTCTTACAATCAGGAGATATGTGGCCTTTCTCACCACAGTTATAGCATTTAACATTGGTGTAATCTCCTCTGTCAGACTTTCCTCCTCTGCCTTCAGATCTTCTGAAATTCTTCTTATCAGAACTTATGCCTTTCCTGGAAAACTTCTTTCCCTTCCTGAACTTCCTGTATGCAATCTTTGTGATTCCTTTCACCATAAGAGCACACAGCTTCATCATCTCCTCATCAGCATCAGTCTCAGGCAAGCTTTCAGAATCTGAATCATCATCACTCTCAGAACTTGATGACTCAGTATCAGACTTTATGAAAAGAGCTTTACCCTTGTCTTTATTTGAGGAAGCTGCTTTGGGGAATTCTTCTTCAGCCTTAAGAGCAACTGTCCTTGACTTTCCTCCTTTCCTCTTGCTTCTTTGTTCCATCTCCAGCTCATGAGTCTTGAGCATTCCATAGATTTTATCAAGAGTTGTTTCATCAAGATTGTAGTTGTCTCTTATTGTCGTTGCCTTCAAATCCCAGCATTCAGGAAGAGCTAACAGGAACTTAAGGTTTGAATCTTCAAGATAATACTCTTTATCAACCAATGACAAATCATTCAAAAGTTTGACAAATCTATCATATAAATCATTCAATGACTCATTAGTCTTTGAGTCAAAGTGTTCATACTCTTGAGTGAGTATTGTCTTCCTGTTCTTCTTAATTGTGTCAGTTCCCTGACACCTTGTTTCCAGAGCATCCCATATCTCCTTAGCAGTCTTGCAGTTGATTACCCTGTTTGACATTACATTATCAATGGCACTATGCAGTAAGTGTCATACCTTAGCATCCTTAGCAATTGATGCTATGTCTTCAGCAGTATAATCACTCTTCTCCTTTGGTACGGTCTTTGCTGCTTCACCTGCAATTACAACAGCGAGCTTGGTTGGTTTGTGAGGGCCTTCCTTGATTCTATCAAGGTATTCTGGATCTGTTGCTTCCAGGAACATGGTCATCCTTACCTTCCATATGGGATATTCAGATGGTCTCAGTATGGGAACTCTGATGGTCTCATACCGACTCTGAATTTGTGTCTTTGGTGGTTCCTCAGTTTTGGTAGGCTTAGTTGGAGTTTCTGTGTCCGACATGATTGTGTTTGGATCTTTATCTGTATGTATGTTAACAGATAGGCTCTGATACCAATTGTTAGGTCACACACACACACTGTAGAGGGGGTGAATACAGTGTATAGTACACTCAAATCGAGCTTTAAGAACTTAAGTAACAGAAAACAAACTTTATTGAAACAATAAACTCTGTTACAGTATGGAACTGTTACCTCTCAGTGATGAACAAATATCACGAGAGCTGTTAGGGTTATAATGAATAATCTTCTCTAATAATGATAACACTTATAGTGTAAACCCTATGTCTGTGTTTATATACTACACAGTTACAAGATAATCGCTAATTGATATGGAATATAATTCTGCTTCCTAAAATATATCAATCAGATATCTTTTCTTCCAAGTATTCCATTCTTTACAGAATTCCTTCTTCATGCATATCTCTTCTTATGTTTATCTTGATCTTCTTTCCTTTAATCAGCTACTGTCCTTATCTGATCGTCCTTCAGCATTTAAGTTCTGATATCTATCTTCTGATGATTATCTCCTGATAACATAAGTACTGATATCCTTAAGTCCTGACTTCCAGTATAAGTACTGATCTACAGTTAAGTACTGATTTATCCTTTTCAAGTAAGATCTGAAAGCTAAACATAAAACATATTAGCCATGACATTATCAAATATATCTAACACTCTACTCAACAGACAGATTGCAGAACCATCAGTACTTGTTGAAAGTCTGGCTTCATAAATGTTACCATGCCTGAATCATTTCAGTTTCACTTTACCTGTAGAATTACTTATAACTTCACAGTGTTCTTCAAATAAATCCACATGATAACCTCTGTCACAGATTTGACTTATACTCAACAGATTGTGTTTAAGTCCTAAGATAAGAGCTATTGTTTCAATGATGACATTCCCAAGATTGATTTTGCCATATCCCAGAGTTTTTCCGATGTTGCCATCTCCATAAGAAACTCCAGGGCCAGCTTTCTCCATAAAATCTGATAGCAGGGCTTTATTTCCAGTCATATGTCCTGAACATCCACTATCCATAACTAGGATGTTCTTCTTGTTGCCCTGCAATCACAAAGACCACTAATGGTTAGTTTTAACGACCCAGACTTGCTTGGATCCTTTGGCCTTTTTAAGTTTGTTAACATTTGTAGCGGATTTAACATCAGAGTTTATGCTAACATTTTTCTTATCAATATTAACAATATCAGACTTTGCATCATACTTTACACTAGAAGGAATTAAAGCAACTTTCTTCAAAGAAGGTTTTATCTGATAATAATCATAGTACAAACTATGATATTCCTTACAAGTATAAATGGAATGCCATATACTACCACAATGAAAACAAGGATTTTATGGCTTAAACCTAACAAACTGACTCTTAACTCATGTCTTAGAAGGTACGGAGTTTATATTCTTATTCTTCCTGCAAAAAGAAGCCAGGTGGTTAGAGTTTCCATAATTATAACATTTCTTTCTAGGAGCATTAGGAACAGGCATATAATTATTGCTTTTATGCACACCTTCCTTTCCATTCCTATTTTTCCTAGCTTCCTTTACCTTGTTCACATTTCTAATCTCTTTTAGCTTATGCTTAAGCTGCTTCTTTGTCATCAAACCTATGTTTACTGAAGCTGGTTTGTCCTGTTTTAATTGTCAGAAGTTGACTTTTCTTTGACTTCTATCTTAGAATCTTTCATCTTTTCAGAATCAGACTTTATAGTTTTTGCTACAAACTTAACAGGATTAACTTTAGGCTTTTCAGCTTTCTTGGTAAAGTTTGATTTAGATGACACAGTTTCCTCTTCTTCTTTATCATATAGGTAACCTAGCCCTTCTTTCCAATTTCCATTTTCTAAGATTTTCTGAGTTGTTCTTCCAGAGTTAGTTCAAGTTTTGATTATCTCCCTTTCCTTTTCTAACTCAGTTTTTAGAGATTCATTCATTTTTAGCAATTCATTCTTAACATACACATAATCATCGCTTTCTTTCTGAGTTTGATGAAGAAAAACTAACTCCTTTTCTAAGAGCAAGATTTTCAGATGTTAATCTTTCATTAGTTAAAGTCTGATCTCTAAAACTAATGAACATGGTTTTAAGATATAATCCCAACTCAGTAATATCATCAGTATGAAAAGCAAGAGTTGTTTGAGGTACCTTCAATTCAGCAGTTTCAGAACTGCTATCAGCATTTGCCATCAAGGCATAATTCACCTCTTCTTCAGAATCTGAAGTGTCTGCCCGGTTTTTCTTCTTTGTGATAAGTGCCTGGCCTTTATCACCTTTTCCTTTCTTGCAGTCAGGAGAGATGTGGCCTCTTTCACCACAATTGTAGCATTTGACATTTGAGTTGTCTTCTCTGTCAGACTTTCATCCTTTGCCTTCAGAATTTCTGAACCCTTTCTTTTCAGAACTTCCACCTTTTCTGGAAAACTTCTTGCCCTTTCTGAATTTCTTGTAGGTTATCTTGGTGATACCCTTCACCATAAGAGCACACAGTTGCATCATCTCTGCATCAACATCCACATCAGATAAATTTTCAGATTCTGAATCATCATCATCAGAATATGATGACTCTGAATTAGACTGTATGATGAGAGCCTTTCCTTTGCCCCTCTTTGAGACAACCACTTTAGGAAATTCCTCCTCAGCTTTAAGTGCAACTGTCTTTAACTTTCTTCCATGCCTTTTTCTCCTTTGATTAATCTCAAGTTCATGAGTCTTGAGCATACCATAAATTCCATCAACAGTAGTTTCAGTAAGGTTATAGTTGTCTCTTATGGTAGTAGACTTCAAATCCCAATTTTCAGGAAGGGCTAAAAGGAATTTTAGATTTGAATCTTCAAGATCATATTCCTTGTCCACCAGTGACAGATCATTCAAGAGTTTGGAAAACCTGTCATATAAATCAGTTAATGACTCATCAGCTTTTGAGTCAAAGTGCTCATACTCTTGAGTGAGTATTGTCTTCCTGTTTTTTTTGATGGCTTCAGTTCCCTGGCATCTTGTC
The DNA here is from genome assembly GCF_009905375.1 of Apium graveolens. Taxonomy (NCBI): domain Eukaryota; kingdom Viridiplantae; phylum Streptophyta; class Magnoliopsida; order Apiales; family Apiaceae; genus Apium; species Apium graveolens. The sequence goes on from NC_133650.1 coordinate 156,777,075, forward strand.
TCCAAAGTATCCCATATCTCCTTTGCAGTCTTGCATCCAATTACCCTGTTTGACATGACATTGTCAAATGCACTATGCAGCAAATGCCTTACCCTTGCATCCTTGGCAATAGATGAGATGTCTTCAGGTGCGTAATCACCTTTCTCCTTTGGTATGACCTTTGCTGGTTGATCAACAACTGCAATAGAAAGCTTAGTAGGCTTATATGGTCCTTCATTAATTCTATCAAGGTATTATGGATATGTGGCTTCCAGAAATATAGCCATCTTTACCTTCCATATAGGATACTCAGATGGTCTCAGTATGGGAACCCTAATGGTTTCATATCGACTGTGGGTTTGATTGTTTTGAGTATCTTGAGTTTTGGTGGGCTTGGGTGGAGTTTGTGTTTCTTCAGACAGATTGTAAACCGGATCTCACTATTTGTATATCAACAGAGTAGCTCTGATACCACTTGTTAGGTCACACAACACTATAGAAGGGGGTTGAATATAATATTTTATACAATCAAATTGATTTATCAACACAAGTATGTAACAGTAATCAAGTATATTCAATATAATAAACTCTGTTACAATAGAACAGTTGTTCTCTCTCAGTGATGAAAAATATCACTAAGAACTACTAGGTTATAATTAATAATGTTCTCGTGAATGATAACACATATAGTGTAAACCCTAAGCTGTGTTTATATAGTACACAGTTACAAGATATCTTCTAATTGATATAAAATATAATTCTGTCTCCTAAAATATATCAATCAAATATTATCTTCTACAAGTCTTCTAGCTGTCCAACTCTTCATACTTATCTTCTATTCTTTTAGTCCAGATCCTCTCCTGTAAATCAGCCACATTCCTTATCTGAAGTACCCACACTTAAGTCCTGATATAAATCCTGACGGCCTTAAGTTCTGATATAAGTTCTGACTTCAGTAAGTTCTGATTTCCAGTAAGTCCTGATATTAAGATATGAAACTAAGCACATCAGATTAGTTATGACATCACAAATATATCTAACAATGACCATATGTCCATCTGTAGATTCCTCAACTCTTACTATATGAGTGAAATGCCTATTCTTGAGAATCTGAATGTATAGTGGATTGGTCATCCTGATAAACATCAACATTTTCTTCTTCCATAGAGTGTAGTTAGTCTTATCAAAAGTAGGGATTTTGATGCTACTGATTTTTTGTGTATTCATTCTTCCAAGATCTTGAATCTGTTTACTTTCAGATTTTGCTCTGATACCACTTGTTAGATAATAAATCACACACAGGGAGTGAATGTGTTTTTAGGTTTTTCTGCTTTTCTTGAAGTGTTTATAGTTATGAACAAAGTAAATTAAACCTTGTAGTGAAATGTGTTAGTACTGAAATTTAACAGACAAGAACAGTGAACCCAGATCTTTCAAAAACTCACTTAATTTTATATTAAAATTAAGAATGTTTTGCTACAAAATTACTAGGCTCTTGCTGATAAAGAGCTTAGTTGCATTCTTGAGAGAATACAAGATTTTTTTGATCTAAATTATTACAGCTAATAAAGCATCCAGTGTTCACTTTATAGATCAGTAAACACCGGTTATTACACAGCATGCAAAAGCATGTACTAAACCCTATTTTTGGATATTCAAATCTTTCTATTTTTGTCTTAGTGTATCTTTGCTAATCTTGCACACCTGTGACTTTACTTTGCCAGTTAATCTTGGCCTTTGATCTTGTACTCTTCAAGCTGCTTTTTGTAGACTTGTCAGTCCAACTGATTAGATTGTTTATAAATTGATAATCTTGAATATTGAACTGGTCTACACTTTGTACTTTGAGTTTTACCTCGAGATCTCCAGTTTGGTATATAGCGAACTTGACATCTCGATAAGTATGTTGGCTTATCGAGATCTCTCATTACTCTATAGTTGTTTTGACTTGTAGAGGTCTCTGAGTTCTCTATAAGAGAATTTAGTTTTTCGAGATCTCCCATCTTCATGTCTTCACTTTGGCTTATCGATATCTCTGATTTCTCTAGCGACCAATTGACTTGTCGATAATTGAGAGTTCTCTAGTGATATCTTGATGTGCCGATATCTCAGAGTTCTCCAGTGAAGAAATGACTTGTCAATATCTCCAATCTTCATGTCTTCAATTTGTCTTGTCGATATCTCCAAGTTCTCTAGTAGCTTTCCTGACTTCTCTATAAGTCATTCTGGAGTTCTCGAATGACTTCTCTATAACACTTAATTTGTGACTTGTAGAGATCTTGACTTAGAACATTTTTCTCAAAATAGATTTATTTAACTCCAAGCTTCTTCATAATTCTTCTGAGGCATGATCTTCTTGATCTTCTTGCAAATAGAATTCTTAGGCTTGATACTGTTTACAGAAAAAGACTCCAGTCTGCCCTTGAACATTTTTACAGACTTAAGAATTACAATACCTAATGCAAACATAGATTATCATACAACTTACTTAGGCTTGTCAATTTAACTTAGTCTTGTTATTTTACAGGCATGTCTTGCACAACAGTTTTGAGAAAGAGGAAATAGTAAAGTAGGTTTTTACTTTATGAAGGTATTTATAGGTAAAAAGAGATAGTGACGTGTACAACAGCTGTAGAGCAATAGCTAGAAATGTTACAAATCCCGACGAGCAATCATACTGAGGATAACATGTCCACGGTGCAGGACGCGTCCTAGTGTTTTTTTTTTAAAAGAAGGTCCAAATTTTCACTAATGCTTTTAAAGTAGAAATTCCAATTTTATTTTCAACTACAAATGAAATTTGGGGTAGTTGTTATAGCCAAAGTTTGGATCATTTCGGGTTATGAACAGGTGAACTGGAATTAAATTAGGGAAAAAAGAATAAGGAGTTAGGTTTAAGTTGCAAGATAAGAAATGTGGACATGCCCTATGTTAACGCCGCACCCTTGTTGGATAAAATGGATGATGCAGGCTGTTTGGAAGTAGGATAACAATAGGAAGTGGGGACGTTCTGTAAAATGAGGACGTGTCATGGATAGGACACGCCTTGTGTTAGATATATTTGAGATGTCATGTCTAATCTGTTGTGTTTAGTTTTAAAACTTAATATCAGGGCTTACTGGAAATAAGAACTTACTGAAGTCAGAACTTATATCGGAACTTAAGGCCGTCAGGATTTAAATCAGGACTTAAGTGCGGGTACTTCAGATAAGGAATGCGGTTGATTTACAGGAGAGGATCTGGACTAAAATAATAAAAGATATGCATGAAGAGTTGGACAGCTAGAAGACTTGTAGAAGATAATATCTGATTGATATATTTAGGAGACAGAATTATATTCCATATCAATTAGAAGATATCTTGTAACTGTGTACTATATAAACACAACTTAGGGTTTATATTATATGTGTTATCATTCACGAGAACATTATTAATTGTAACCTAGCAGCTCTTAGTGATATTGTTCATCACTGAGAGAGAACAATTGTTCTATTGTAACAGAGTTTATTATATTGAATATATATGATTACTGTTACATACTTGTGTTAATAAATCGATTTAATTGTATAAAATACTATATTCAACCCCCTTCTATAATGTTGTGTGACCTAACAAGTGGTATCAGAGCTACTCTGTTGATATACAAACAGTGAGATCCGGTTTACAATCATGTCTAAAGAAACACAAACTCCACCTAAGCCCAGCAAAACTCAAGATACTCAAAACAATCAAACCCACAATCGATATGAAACCATTAGGGTTCTCATATTGAGACCGTCTGAGTATCCTATATGGAAGGTAAAGATGGCTATGTTTCTGGAAGCCACAGATCCAGAATACCTTGATAGAATTAATGAAGGACCATATAAGCCTACCAAGCTTTCTGTTGCAGTTGCTGATCAACCAGCAAAGGTCATACCAAAAGAGAAAGGTGATTACACACCTGAAGACATCTCATCTATTGCCAAGGATGCAAGGGTAAGGCATTTGCTGCATAGTGCAATTGACAATGTCATGTCAAATAGGGTAATTGGATGCAAGACTACAAAGGAGATATGGGATGCTTTGGAGACAAGATGCTAGGGAACTGAATCCATCAAAAAGAACATAAAGACAATACTCACTCAAGAGTATGAGCACTTTGACTCAAAAGTGTGACGGCCTCAACCCCGGGGTCAGGAGTTGACATCACCAACAACAATAATAACAATCATAATTCAATCCAAATCATTAATAATGCATAACTACGACCCCTTTACCAAGACCTTTTCCAGGTTTAAGTATGACTTAGGTTACAACTATTACAACTCAACTAATTACAAACAATCCTGACATAACTAACCTAACGCAGCAACTCAACAAACCATCTTTGGTCCAGCACAACTACCTCAGAGGAGCCTGACACGGAAGGCACTAGAATTCTGTCCTGACTACCGCGGAAGAATCTCCTAAGTATCTGCAATATATATATATATATAATATTCTGCAAGGGTGAGCAATCAATTGCTCAGCAGTACCACTATATGAATAACAAGTAAAACAGTTTATGATAAAACAGTGATAGGAACAGAGATAATAACTCATTCACAAAACATGTAAAACATTCATAAACTGGATATTCAAAACTAACATGCTTTTAACAAAATAAACGTAGTAGTGTGTTATGTACAAATACCAGAGTTTAATTCTAGCATGCCATTTTCATTTCCAAATCTACTGTATAACTCACTTGTTCCGTTACGAGAATCACAAAGCCAAATCAGATACTTACGGATATGTGAAGACAGCTGATCAGGCTATCAACACCAGACGGCTCTAACTGCCATCCCATTTACCTATTCTGGAACTCAGAGACTAGCTAGGTCTCTGACCTGCTGGACTAATCGGTTATAAATTGCGCGCAACCGAATTAGCCTCTTACGCCACCTCAATTGGCCCCCTGGCCCCAATGTATCCCATATCTGATCGTTTTATCCAGTTTTCAAAACACTTGTACCTATCTCACTTTCAAAGCCATTCATTTTACTAGCACGCATATAAAATCCAGTTCGTAAATCATTTCATTCGAGATAGGTACCTTTCTAAGTTACTTTTCCCCAAAACAATTTAAAAACGGTGATTTATAACTACAGGGGATACGTAACTTAAAACGTTTCTGTTCCATTACGAGAATAAAACATTTAGCTATTCATACGTACTGAACCATAAAAGAATGGTCAGGGGTACTTGCCTTGCAGAGCTTTACGACTCTTACTGACTGATTTTGGATTGACTAGGACATTCGGCTTATGATCTAATTAGCAGACTATCCTGGATCCGACTTCAATGCCCAGGTCCTTCGCTTGGATCCTCACTGCGCTTGTCGACTGATCACTAGGTTATTTTTAGTCCAACGTCAATTCTCAAGTCCTTCGACTAACACCTACAGAGTCGAACTACTCTATGTTAGACAACCAGTTATGCTTGACATATCCTCGAGATCAAACCTACCAAAATGATAACAATCCCAACCCGTAATTATTCGCATTATAACAACACACGCAACAATTAGGGTTCACGTTCTCAAAAATCGGTTCGGCGTTCATTTTCGGAAATATACATATACTCGACATTTTATAAAATTAGGGTCATTACTTTTGGAAAAATAGTTCACCACAACATACAATCAAATTTCATATAAAACATATATATGTTTATATATACTTATTCGACAGCCCGATAATTACTGGATACGCTCCCGTTTTTCCATAGTTTGATTTCCCGGAAATCGAGTAGCGTCTCCTTTGTTTATCGGACTACCCGTCGACACATCAATCGACGTCACACCACAAAGTTCACAACAATAACAACTACAATAAATCACCGATCCATTCCAAAATTCCCAATCACCGATATAATTCAACAACCACAACCAATTCAATCATCCCGATACAATACTTACTAATTAACTAATTCCATCCAGAATAAAAACACAATATTACTTTTATTTATTTTTAAATATTAGGACTCGGATATACATCATCATCGTCCACCGTCCGCTCGTCGAAATTCATCGCGGATGGCGGTAAAATCCGCGGGTACCCGATTAATTCGGGTTTCCAACGTGAACTCCACCGATTTATAATAATAATTTCCCGTACAAGCATTTATTTTATATCAGGGATATTAATCAAAGAATTTCTTGCACTGAAAATAAGAAATTAAATCTAAATCAAAAATGTTCGAATCGAAATGAAATGTGCGAGACACACATACAGGCGCATGTGCAGCACGCAATTAACTGGCAAACCAAACAATAGCAAAACAGAACATAGCAAATCGGAAAAAAGGCCAGGACAACAAGCCGGAAAGTGGCATAACATGCCGCAATCCAGAAACAAAGCAACACTCTCACTGCTATACACATACAAACGTACGTATATATATATAGTCACCACATAATCGAGATAAAAACCAGTGATTACCATAGCTATTCAACGGAAAAGCACGGCGACGATCGGAACAAAGAAAGGGGAGGAAAAAGCGGGAAAGGAAGAGAAGACAGAGGGAAAGAGTGAGGGAGAACACAGAGACAACACGGGAGCAGAGAAAAAAAATTCCGGCGAGAGGATGAGAGACAGCCCCCTCCTGTGCGCATGTGTTTTTATCTTTTACCCTTCTGTTTTTTTTTCTTTTGTTATATCTCTGTTGTACAAATCAATGCAGGAGACGTAGTAGTACAATTCCTGTAATCTAAACATGTGTTCTATTGGATAATTACGAAGATTCTGAGACCCGGTTTATCCCAAAATTTGACATTAACGGATCAAGGTGCACACAAAACAATTCCATAAAATTACAAAAATAGTCTTAAAACGTTACAAATATCTCGAAGTTTATAAAAACATTCATTTCGTAATTCTAAAATAATTTCTGAAATGCAATTTATACCCGCTTTTAACAATTAAACGAATCGACGCGCGGGTGAAATTAATCCCAAAAAGTTCCAAAATAATTTTAAAATTCTCGGAATAAGTCAAACTTAATAAAATATGAGTTTCATAATTTTTGAAGAATTTTGAAATTAAATACGGATTTTACGAATAAGTGAAATCAGAAAATCATACAGGGCTAAATAATTGATAAAATATTGATTTCTAAATTTTATAAAATCCCAAGAATAATTATTGTAATTATGAAACCATAAAAGCAATTTTAGAGACATTTCAAATATTTATGCAAATAAATCTGCCCTAAAACCACTTTTACAAGTATCAACAAGACAATACAGCTCAACACACAATTATACAAATAATCCTCGTAGCCCCTAACCACACATAACTAATAATGAAATAACACATGGCTGACAGAACCCATAAACATATTTTATTTATTTAATAGCTCCATAATTACATATTTAGATAATATGAAAATACGCGAGTCGTTATAAAAAGCTGATGAGTCATTAACTGATTTATATGACAGGTTTGCCAAACTCTTGAAAGATCTGTCACTGGTGGACAAGGAATATGATCTTGAAGATTCAAATCTAAAATTCCTTTTAGCTCTTCCTGAAAATTGGGATTTGAAGTCTACTACCATAAGAGACAACTATGACCTTACTGAAACTACTCTTGATGAAATTTACGGTATGCTCAAGACTCATGAACTTGAGATGGATCAAAGGAGCAAAAGGCATGGAAGAAAGTCAAAGACAGTTGCACTTAAAGCTGAGGAGGAATCTCCTAAAGTGGTTGCCTCAAAGAGGGGCAAAGGAAAGGCTTTCATCATACAGTCTGATTCAGAGTCATCATATTCTGATGATGATGATTCAGAATCTGAAAATTTATCTGATGTGGATGTTGAAGCAGAGATGATGCAACTGTGTGCTCTTATGGTGAAGGGTATCACCAAGATAGCCTACAAGAAATTCAGAAAGGGCAAGAAGATTTCCAGAAAAGGTGGAAGTTCTGAAAAGAAAGGGTTCATAAATTCTAAAGGCAAAGGAGGAAAGTCTCACAGATGAGACAACTCAAATGTCAAATGCTACAATTGTGGTGAAAGAGGCCACATCTCTCCTGACTGTAAGAAAGGAAAAGGTGATAAAGGCCAGACACTTATCACAAAAAAGAAAAACTGGGCAGACACTTCAGATTCTGAAGAAGAGGTGAACTATGCCTTGATGGTAAATGCTGATAGCAGTTCTGAAACTGCCGAATTGAAGGTACCTCAAACAACTCTTGCTTTTCATACTGATGATATTACTGAGTTGAGATTATATCTTAAAACCATGTTCATTAGTTTTAGAGATCAGACTTTAACTAATGAAAGATTAACATCTGAAAATCTTGCTCTTAGAAACAGAAATGACTACTTAGAAAAGGAGTTAGTTTTTCTTCATCAAACTCAGAAAGAAAGAGATGATTATGTGTATGTTAAGAATGAATTGCTAAAAATGAATGAATCTCTAAAAACTGAGTTAGAAAAGGAAAGGGAGATAATCAAAACTTAGACTAACTCTGGAAGAACAACTCAGAAAATCTTAGAAAATGGAAATTGGAAAGAAGGGCTAGGTTACCTAGATGATGAAGAAGAAGAGGAAACTGTGTCATCTAAACCAAACTTTACCAAAAAAGCTGAAAAGCCTAAAGTTAATCATGTTAAGTTTGTAGCAAAAACTGTAAAGTCTGATTCTGAAAAGATGAAAGATTCTAAGACAGAAGTCAAAGAAAAGTCAACTTTTGACAAATTAAAACAGGACAAACCAGCTTCAGTAAACATAGGTTTGATGACAAGGAAGCAACTTAAGTATAAGCTGAAAGAGATTAGAAATGTGAACAAGGTAAAGGAAGCTAGGAAAAATAGGAATGGAAAGGAAGGTGTGAATAAAAGTAATAATTATATTCCTTGTTCCTAATTCTCCTAGAAAGAAATGCTATAATTGTGGAAACTCTAACCATCTTAATTCTTTTTGCAGGAAAAATAAAGATATAAACTCTTTACCTCCTAGATCAGGAGTTAAGAGTCAGCCTGTTAGGTTAAAACCCCAAAATCCTTGTTTTTATTGTGGTAGTTTATGCCATTCCATTTATACTTGTAAGGAATATCATAGTTTGTACTATGATTATTATCAAATAAACCCTTCTTTAAAGAAAGTTAGTGTAATTCCTTCTAGTGTAAAGTCTGATGCAAAGTCTGATATAAAGTCTGATAAATAGCATGTTAGCATAAACTCTGAAATTAATCCACTACAAATGCTAACAAACTTAAAAAGGCCAAAGGATCCAAGCAAGTCTGGGTCCTTAAAACTAACCAATAGTGGTCTTTGTGATTGCAGGGCAACAGGAAAAATATCCTAGTTTTGGATAGTGGATGTTCAGGACATATGATTGGAAATAAAGCCCTACTATCAGACTTTGTGGAGAAAGCTGGCCCAAGAGTTTCTTATGGAGATGGCAACATGAGAAAAAATCTGGAATATGGTGATATCAATCTTGGGAATGTCATAATTAAAACAGTAGCTCTTGTCTCAGGACTTAAACACCATCTTCTAAGTGTGAGTCAAATCTGTGACAGAGGTTATCATGTAGATATTTTTGAAGAACACTGTGAAATTGTAAGAAATTCTACAAGAAAAGTGGTTCTGAAAGGTTTCAGACATGGTAACATTTATGAAGCTAGAATTTCAACAAGTTCTGATGGTTCTGCAATCTGTCTGTTAAGCAGAGCATCAATTGAAGAAAGCTGGAATTGGCACAAGAGACTCTCTCATTTAAATTTCAACAACATAAATGAGCTAGTAAAGAAAGATCTTGTGAGAGGACTGCCAAAATCAGTATTTGCTCCTGATGGCCTTTGTGACTCATGTCAAAAGGCAAAACAAAGAAAATCTTCATTCAAGAGCAAAACTGAATCATCAATACTTGAGCCTTATCACTTACTGCATGTTGATCTATTTGGTCCAGTCATTGTCATGTCTATTGCAAAGAAGAAATATGCTATGGTTATAGTGGATAAGTTCACAAGATACACTTGAGTGTATTTCTTGCACAAGAAGAATGAAATTACATCTACTCTAACTGATCTAAAAGCTGATAAAGGAATTTTTGTTGGATATCCACTTTCCATAAAAGCCTTCAGAGTCTACAATTTAAGAACAAGGGTTGTCATGGAATCCATCAATGTATCTTTTGATGATAAAAAGATTGCTGGACTTGAAGATTTCAATGATCATGATCAGCTGAGATTTGAAAATGAAGATTTAAATTCTGATTCTGTAAGTTCTGATGACCTAAATCCTGATCTTGTAAGTTCTGACGGGTTAAGTTCTGATGTCATTGAAACTGTGGTAACTACTCCAAGGGAAAATGCACTTGTTCAGGGGGAGCAAGCTAATGAACATACCACATCTCAGGATTCTCAAGAAGCATCAGAACCTGTCACTGGTTCTTCAAGTTCGGATTCATCAAGTTCTGATGAGCCAAATTCTGATAATTCTGGAAACTCTGATTCTTCAATTCCTGAAGAATCCAACTCAAATTCTGGAATCTCAGAGAGCATAACTACAGGGGGAACATCAAAAAATGCTGATGGAGACAACATGGATCATGGGGGAAGATCCAGTTCTAGAGATCAACTTCCATCTACAAGGAAGTGGACTAAAGCACACACCTGACTTAATAATTGGAGATCCTGAAGCAGGTGTCAGAACTAGAACAACAACATCAAATGAATGTCTCTATCATTCCTTTCTATCTCAGACTGAACCAAAAAAAGTGGAAGAAGCTCTTCAAGATGCTGATTGGGTGCAAGCAATGAAGGAAGAGTTAAATGAATTTGAATGAAATAAAGTCTGGACCCTAGTGCCAAGATCAAAGAACAGATCCATTGTTGGCACAAAATGGGTGTTCAGAAATAAAACTGACAGTGATGGCATAATTACAAGAAACAAAGCAAGGCTGGTTGCTAAAGGTTACTCTCAACAAGAGGGTATTGACTATGATGAAACATTTGCACCAGTTGCTAGATTGGAAGCCATAAGAATCTTTTTGGCTTATGCTGCTCACAAGAAGTTTAAAGTCTTTCAAATGGATGTGAAAAGTGCTTTTCTCAATGGAGAATTGGAAGAAGAGGTATATATTAACAACCTTCAGGCTTGACAAAGCACTTTATGGCCTTAAGCAAGCTCCAAGAGCATGGTATGAGACTTTGGCTCCATTTCTTCTGGAAAGTGGATTAAACAGAGGCACAATTGATTAAACTCTGTTCTATCTCAACCATGGAAAGGACTTACTTTTGGTACAGATATATGTTGACGATATCATCTTTGGCTCTACAAATACAAAACTTTGTGAAAAATTTTCCAGGTTAATGCAGTCAAGATATCAAATGAGTATGATGGGAGAGTTGAGCTATTTTCTGGGACTTCAAGTCAAACAAACTGATGAAGGCACTTTCATCAGTCAATCCAATTACACCAGAAATCTACTTAAGATATTTGGAATGCAAGACAGTTCAACTGCATCAACTCCCATGGCCACTGCCACTAAGTTAGATAAAGATACTGGAGCATCAGTAGATATTACTAACTACAAAGGTATGATTGGATCTTTACTCTATTTAACTACAAGTAGACCTGATATCATGTATGCTACCTGTCTTTGTGCAAGATTTTAGGCTGATCCAAGAGAACCTCATCTAATAGCTGTGAAAAGAATTTTCAAGTACCTCAAGGGTACAGCTGATCTAGGATTGTGGTATCCCAGGGAATCAGATTTTAAGCTAATAGGTTACTCAGATGCAGATTTTGCAGGATGCAAAATAGACAGGAAAAGCACTAGTGGAAGCTGCCAATTTCTTGGAGGCAGATTGGTTTCTTGGTTTAGCAAGAAACAGAAATCAATTTCTACATCAACTGCAGAAGTAGAATATATTGCTGCAGGAAGCTGTTGTGCACATATTCTTTGGATGAAGAATCAGCTACTGGACTATGGGTTAGAATTTTCTAAAATACCTATTTACTGTGATAACCAAAGTGCTATTGCTATGACATGAAATCCAGTTCAACACTCAATGATAAAGCACATCAGCATAATGTACCATTTCATAAGGGAACATGTGATGAAAGGTACAGTAGAATTGTATTTTGTTCCAACAGATCAACAACTAGCAGATATCTTCACAAAACCACTATGTGAAGCTACTTTTACAAGACTGTTAAATGAACTTGGAATGGTTTCAGGTTCTTTCTCAAAATCTATTTAGCTTTTGTTCTCATGCATCAGACTTTATGATCAGTGTTTACAAATTGTCTTATCTCTATGTAATATGTGCTTAAATTGTAATATATTAAATACTGATTGTTATCTGATGTGATTCTATATACTCTGATAGTGTTTTAAATGTTCTGTGACTATTCACTCCAATGAGGATTATTTGTTAGATGCTGACTTAGTAGTCTTTAACAAACTGTGTATCCCATGTTTGAATTAGTTATTTATGTGGAAACCAATAACACAAGCAAATTCTGATTTTGAGCTTAGTCAAATTTACTTTGTGTATCTTATTACTAAGTCACAAACTAGATTCTTTCTTCTCATCTGTCAAATTCTGATGTCAATAAATCTTAAGGATGAACTACATGCTTGATAAGCCTCACTTATCTGAAGAAAATAAAAGAAAAGAAAAATTGAAACCAGGTACTCATTTGAGATCTGGAGTAAATATGTGAAAGGGAAGACCCAAGTGCATTGCTGGTATTAAGTTATATGCATTAGAAAAGCAAATAAATTTTTCTTGGTGACTTTTCACATTCTCTGATTACTGGAGAAATACTCTAATAACAACATAAATTCTGATAGCAGTTGTAACTCATTCACACTGAGAAGCCACTGTAAAAAGAATGTCAAAAAATGTATAAAATGAGCACAAACAGTTGAGGTGGACTCTTGCATAAATTTATTCTATAGTAGACTTCAAATTTAAGACAGATTTTAAGCATTTTTCTTAGTTATGCCTTATTTCTAAGATATACTGAAGTTTATCAGACTTTAATCTTTATCTGATCATTTGCAAATGCACACACTCTCACTCCATATGAATGATGAAAATTACTGTGGTGATTAAGTTGTTTATAACAAACAGTTAAGTATTATTTGCATAAATTCTGAGGACAAGTTCTGATGAAAGTTCTGATGATTAAACTCTGAACAAACCAGTGAGTATTTGTGTGAAGAATCACAGATACAGTCATTCACTTTTTGAGTACAGAAGCCATGTTCTGATGACCGTTAAATTCTGATGGAAACTCTGATGCTTCTGTGGTATTATTTAATTACGTGGCTTATTTTTAATATTTACTGTAACAGTTATATTTTATCAGAAAATAATTAAGTGAGATAAAAACAGTGATAGTCATTTGGTTTATGGGTTGCATGTTTGTTTTGGTAATAGCATGTGAGCAATAATTACTGCACGTTTACAGTGCCAACTCATTAATTTTTTGACTGTTTCCATGTTGCCAGGTGTAAAAAGTCTGTTCTGCTTCACAAAATTAGCCGTTGTCATGCGGGGTGTATAAATAAGAGAGTTAAAAGATTTTACAATCTTTTACCTACTATTTTTACTTTCTAATCTCTCTTATTCTCTCTCTCACTCTCTAATATTCTCTGTAGCTTTTTCTTACAGGCATTTTATCAAACATCTTTCGTACATACAACTTTCACTTAATTTTTTACAGAAATGGCACCCAAGGACATCATCTTTAATGGAGCCAAGTTCATCCCCAACAACTACATGGCTATTCTTAGCAAGGATGATGCTCCATCAGATCTTCATTTTGTTCAAGACTTTCTGGCTCGAAGTGAGATTGGGTATGCTCTGACCCAACCACAATTACTCTCAGAAACTCAAATACTGGAGTTTTGGAGGACTGGTGTTTATGATAATGGAGGTGAGGCTGGGTCCCCAAGTATCATTTTCACAACAGGGGAAGAAGAGCATCTGGTAACATTGTTAACAGTTCGACAGGCTTTGCACTTACCAAAAAATTGCACTTTTAATGCTCAGATTGAGGAGTCACTTCTACAGGGTATGATGGCCAATCTTGGCTATGAGAAAGGTTTTTTCAAGCTGGGATAAATGAAAAGGCCGTATATTAGAAAGGAGTGGAGTTTTTTCTTTGACCGCATCACCAGAGTTTTTGCCAACAAATGCTCCAACTTTAATGCAATTCTCATTCTCAGTCAGCAAATAGGGTATGCACTTCTAAATCAAACTCACTTTGATTATGCTACTGCTATTCTTGGTTTTATTGGAGATATGATGAATGAGGACCCAAATACTGTGTACTTTGCTAGATTTTGTCAATTAATTTACAGTTTTTGTTGTCCTGATAAGCCTCAAAACTATAGTGAGACATTTCAACCCTTTAAGCTTGTCAAAAGGGCCTTCACAGACTTATTATCTACTTATAATAAGAAGACTATACTAAGAAAATCCAAATTCCTACATCAGTAAAACAGTTCTTAGTAAACTCTGACCCCAACACATATAATACCATATTTCCTGAAGTTGCACCCTCTCAACCTCCATCAGCACCTATAACCAATACACAACCAGCTCAATCCTCTCAACCTCAACCACAGCCTACCATCAGAACTTATTTCTAACCTGCACAATCTTCTCAACCACAACCATCTTCTACAACATCTAGACCCAAACCTTCAAGAGCAAAATATGTTCCTAAATCTCCACCAAGGAGAAGAAGGATGATTCTAAGGGATGAATCAGATGAAGAGGAGCAAGTCCAGGTTCATGCATCAGAACCTGTGACACTAGAAGCTGAAAAAGAAATTTTTCAGTAGGAGGTAGAAGCTGAAAAGGTAACTCCTCAGAAGGAAACTGAAGCTGAGGGTTCTGGTATTTGAAAGAGGAAAAGAACTTCAAGTTCTGATGCTATTCAAGCAACTCATGCACCATCCAGAAGATCAAAGAAGATGAGAGCAGGAAGGCATATGGCACAATCTCAATCTGAGGATGCTACAGAAACTGAGGAAGGGGATCATGAATCTCTTATCTCGAAAGAACCTACAATCATTGAAGCCCTTCCAGCACCTGAAGACACTGTTCCACATATAGTGATCACACCCCCTGTCTCTCCAATCAAAGAAACAGCTACAATTGAAGATTCAGATTAAGTCCTGAAATTGAAATTCATAGACTGAATATTCCATATGTCCTATTTCTGGAAGCACCACAAGAAAATGTGGCAACTCAATCTGTTTCTCCACTAAATGCTGAAATACCATCTACTCCAATTCTGGATGTGGAAACAGATGAAGTTGTACCAGAATCTCCAACAGCCACACACACACTTGTGTTGTCAGAAGATGATGAGTTTCTTGCAAGTTCTGGAGAGTCAGCTTTAGTAAACACACCATGTAATATCCAATATATTTTCAAATATTATTGTTATTATTCGGAATTGTTTATGTGATTTTATGTGAACTTTGGTGAATTATCTGAAAAGTAGAATTGATATTTGAATGTTTATATGTGACATTATTTGAATATTTGAATTTTTATATGTCCAGAATAAAATATAGATAATTGTGGTATTTTTCTGGTAATTTTTGGAGTGTTATTTGATTTTATAATGATTTATGAATTATTAATTATTTTCAGAATAATTATAAAAAAATTTATAAAGCCGGGAATCTTCCAACTTCAACCGTTTTGCGTTTTTACAACCCGAAACTCTTCCGAAAACTCCATCCTAACCTAATCTGGTAATTCCGGACATTTTCCGTGTTTTGACTTTTTCGATCCGGATTACGGTTTGACCCGTGCGCGGCCCGGCGCAATATTTTCGATAAGATAGTTATTTCGGTAATCAATAAAACCCGTAATCTCGAAAGACGGGATATTTTTACGTTATTTTCGTATATGGTGTTTTATAAAAAGCCCGGTTTTGATAATTATCCAATTCTGGTATTGAATTGTATCGTTTTTACAGTTACTTAGTGGCTAAGCAACTAATTTAACGATCCAAAATGATCCAGAACGATCCAATATTCCATAAATATAAATAGCCTATTTCTTATTTCGTTTATTTGGTTTATTCATTTGCAACCAGTTAAAATACCGTAAAAACAGAGAAAAACCCGAGAAACCGATACGTTCCCGAGAATCAAACACACGAACGAAGGCGTTATCGAACTCCGATTCGGGCGTGCAGCATATCAAAACGAAGCTCTTGAAATCTTCTTTCTGAAACAATCATCAGTTTCTGCCCAGAAATCACGGTAATTTTCTTATGTAATTATTTATATTCGAATTATTTGATAATTAAATTATGAAAATTTGTTCTTGATGTTGTTTATGTGATTTGATGCTTCCATGTTGTAGAGTATGTTTTTCTGGTCAATTTGGTATATAATATGTCAGATTTTGAGTTCTGCATCATGTAGAAAAGTTGGTTTGATTCTCGAGTTTGAGTGTTCTTGGTGTTCTTGAATGAACTCACCGGAAAACTTAAATTTTTGGCCGGATTTTTGACTGGTTAAACCTGGGAACGTATGACTTATACCATTAAACAGATCGTGTGATAAGCAATCGAGTGATATGATTGGATTGAACAGAGGATGAACATTCGTGCTCGCCGGAGTTTTAAAACTCGACGGCGGCGGAAACTTTGGTCACTTTTTTCGGACAAACGAAGTGTTGTTTGCAAGAACGAACCTTGCAGATGTGTTTCTGGGATTGCATAGATCATACGCCTGTGTTTTAGTTAAATTCTGGACTGATTTTGGCTCGCCGGAAAAGCTCTGAACGCCATTAATGGCGTCTGGCCGGCAACCGGCGACGGGGTCGGGGAAGATGGCAAAAATGCAGGTTGGTACCTGTATTTTTGCTAATCTTGCAAAACATGGATTTCTGTTTTAAAATATTACAAAAATTAGATTTCTGTTTAAAAATATTTAGGAAATGATAGTTTATTATTTTAAAAATTAGAAACAAATTATTTATTTAATTCAGAAAATTATTTTAATTATTTATTTATTCAAAAATAAATCGAAATTATTTTATTAATTAATTTTAATTAGTTTTTAATTATTTTAATTAATCGATTAATTTATAATTAATTGATTAATTAATTTAATTAATTATTAATTGATTTTAATTGATTTAATAATTAGATTTAATTATTTAAAATTGATTTAAAAATTCCGAAAAATAGTTTCGAGCTTTAAAATATTATTTTAAATTATTTTCTAGGCTCGATAATTTTTATAAAATTATTTTCGAGTATTCGAGCCCTATTATTTAATTATTAAATGATTTGAAGACCCGTTTTATTCCGAAAAATGTTCAAAAATTCATAATAAATCAACCATTTGTCCGTTTAATACGAAACGAACGCGTACAGACTCAGAAAAATATTGCGTTTTCAATAAAAATACTTTTGAGACCTAATTTCTTTTATATTACAATGTCATTTAATTTGTATATCAGTTTGAGTCGGTATTTGATCGATAAATGCTATTATTGACCTGATTTTCATTCTGAACGCACTGAGGCGTGTCTTGTAATGATCTGACGTATGTGTTACATGAAATATGTGATTACGTGTTATACAAATGTCATGATTATGTGTTATGTGATAAGTATGCTATCTGTTTACAGTTTATTATGCCATGCTTAGTTATAAATGGTCGGGGAGATGTCAAGACGTAGAGTTACGTCGATTGAGTTTAGTTCTGTCAATTAAGATAGTCTTTTTGTTTATAGAATCGGGTAGCAAGGAGTACAGTCAAGTGTTAGACAAAGATAGTAGCCAGCAGTTAGAAGCAGAGTTAAAGTAAGAGGTTATTGAGCATACCAGGCAAGTACCCCTAACTTCACTTATTGTTCAAGTGACGTTCATTTCTAATCATATTATACAAGTACCTATATCTTTATTTATCATTCAATTGATATTGACTCTGAACTTTATTCTTTCAATATCCATACTATTCTAAGTTCAGAATAGTTAAACGTTTTATGTTTCGCTATGAATTACTCTATACGGCAAAGCTTTGAATTGAGATTAGCGAATAACTAATTGTTCTGGTTATTTCGCCATTGGTTGTTGAGAAAACTCCGGACCATGAGAAATGGGGAGTTATGTGGTTAAGGATGTCATTTGATTCGACTCCTTTGGCGGAAAATTGTTTTTATGGGTTGGATGGTTGCGTAAGAGGTCGTGGCGGCGGTCCAGTGTGAGCTATGTGTTATACAGGATATAACACCTTGCTAGGCCAATATGTGCCTTGGGTACCTTTTGTTTAGTTGGATATGCTTCGAAATACCGGTGTTGCTCCGCGGCTGATCACCGGCGGCAACACACCGTCGTTCGAGGATTCCAGTCCCAAAACATAATATATTGCAAATGTTGTTTATTCTCAAATTTTTATCAGTTTTGATACTGTTCAGTTAGCTTAGTTGGTTTTGTTCATCAGATATACTGTTGTTATTCCAAATCATAAGCTATTTATTACTTGCTGAGCATTTCTTTCGCTCATACTTGTTTCATATCTTGATTCTTTCAGCTAGGCCAGAGCAAGCTTAAGTTCCAGGTCTGACCAGAGGTTTTGTGCTTGTAAATAGTTGGTGTGTTTCCAGGTAGACAGTTTGGGACGCTTAATTAGTCTAGAGGTTTGTAATAAAATTTGAATAAGTTGTAAAACTAATTAGACTATGGTCTGTAATAACAGTTGGTTTGTATTAGTGTCTGTTCCATACTATAACCTGTGATCGATCCAGTGTAGGTAAAAGGGGTCGTATTTATTATATTATTCCGCTGTGATTATTTTATTTTGGTTTATTGGCGAGTGACCCCCAAACCTAGACCCCGGGTTTGGAGGGCGTCATAGGTTGGTATCAGAGCTACAGGTTATGGTCACTGAAACAGGCGTAGGATTGTCATAGATGAGTCATAGGAAGATCACATAATATAGGCGCGTGTAGTTTAGCTTTTATAGGATTAAATTTAGGTTATTGGGTTAAGTTGTAGTTAAATTGTTTAGGTTTCCTGTTTTGTGTTTAGCTTTAGGCCTTGTGTCATTGCCGCTATTTTGTTGATTTAGTTAAGATTTCGAGCAAGGATTTAAAAGGGTTGGATAATTTGGAGTAATTTTCTTTGTGTTATTATTCTTGAGATAATAAGCAGGATTATGTGATAATCATGTCGCTTGTGTTAATATGGTAGCAAGTTTATGATATTCAGGGAAGAGATACTGTTTGCGAATTTTGATATGCTAAGGAATTGCTACATATTTGACACAATGCTTGACAGATTATTATATATGTTGCTTGTCTCTTACCAGAATAATGGCACCAAAGAGAAGGAATAATTCAGGAGAGGGTAGTACCGAGAGCCGTACAGATCCAGCGATTATCCAGATGTTGGGACTGATGCAGCAACAGATGTTTCATCTTACACAGCAGCAACAACAACAGCAACAGCAACAGCAGCAGCAAGCAGCACCACCTGCAGTGACTTTTAAGCAGTTTCAAGCAGTGAAGCCACCTGAGTTCAAGGGAAGTGCTGATCCTGTGGAAGCCAATACATGGCTTAAGGAAATGGAAAAGGCTTTTGAATTGGTCGGAGCAGGAGCTGAGCAGAAGACCAAGTTTGCAAGTTACTTTCTGAAGGGTGAGGCGAACTATTGGTGGGAATCCGCGCGAGCATTGGAAGGAGGTGAGTTTATAACTTGGGAGAGATTCACAGAGCTGTTTCTAGAGAAGTATTTTCTGAGGTATATGAAGAATCAAATGGAGATCCAATTCTTGAACTTGACCCAGGGAGATCTTACTATAGCTGAGTACGAAGCTAAGTTTACTGAATTAGCGAGGTTCGTGCCAGACCAGGTTGATACGGATGAAAAGAAAGCAAGAAGGTTTGAACAGGGATTGAGATTTTGGATTCAGAATAGGGTGGCCATGTTTGAATTGATTTCATATGTGGCAGTGGTGCAGAACACAATGGTGATTGAAAGTAAGAGTGATATGTATCAAAAAGGGAAGGATGGGAAGAAAAGGAAAATAGAAACCTCAGGAGGAGGCCAGCAACAAGGTAATTTCCAGGGCCGTTTCAATAAAAGGCCAGAGTTTCAGAATAATAAGAGTGTGGGATTTAAGAAACCACAGCCAGGAAATGGGAACCGTTTTCAGAATTCAAATCAGCAGAGACCCAATCGTCCACCTGCGTCAGAGTGCAAATTTTGTGGTAGAAGGCATTTTGGGATTTGTAAGGCTAATGTGTTGTGTTATAAGTGCAATCAGAAGGGACACTATTCTAATGAGTGTCGAAGTCAGACTACAGCTCAAAGATCAGGGACAGTGTGCTTTAAATGTGGAAAGATGGGGCATATTGCCAGGGACTGCCAGACAACTGAACCAACTGCTAATGTGCCAAGGATTGAAGGACCACCAACAAAGGACCAGCCAAAGGCTAGGACATTCAATATGACTATGAAGGATGCTGTTCAGAGTTCAGACGTGGTGGCAGGTACGCTTCCAGTCAACTCCATAGATGTTAAAGTTTTATTTGATTCTGGAGCTACAAGATCATTTATTTCTCAAAGTTTTGTCGATAAACTGCATTGCGAAGTTAAGTTGTTAGAACAAGCGTTGATGATAGAGTTAGCTAATAAGGATCAAGTTTCCGTCGACCGAGTGTGCCCGAGGTGCGATATTGAAATAGGAGGACATCATTTTTATGCCAACTTGATACCTTTTAAGTTGGGAGAATTTAATGTTATTTTAGGAATGGATTGGTTGTCAGAAAATAACGCTCAGATTGATTGTAAAAATAGGAAAGTGAGACTTCAGACCTTGGGTAGTAAGAAGAAGGTGATATTTCGAGGAAATAGGCAAGAGAAGAAGTTCTTAGCGATCGCTCAAGTGAAAAAGTTATTGCGTCAGAATTGTGAAGCATATTTGGCCATGTGGTAGACACCAGTAAAGAAGTTCCAGCACTAGAAGCGATTCCAGTTGTCAATGAATTTTCAGATGTTTTCCCAGATGATCTACCAGGATTACCTCCCGACAGAGAAATTGAATTTGCGATTGATCTAGCACCCGGAACAGAACCAGTTTCTAAAGCCCCGTACCGGATGGCACCAGTGGAGATGAAAGAATTGGCAACTCAGCTGCAAGATCTTTTGGAGAAAGGAGTTATAAGACCCAGTGTATCCCCATGGGGTGCACCAGTACTGTTTGTCAAGAAGAAAGACGGGAGTATGCGACTGTGTATTGACTATCGAGAATTAAACAAGCTGACCATTAAGAACAAATACCCATTGCCGAGGATCGATGATTTGTTTGACCAATTGAGAGGCGCTGTATGGTTTTCTAAGATAGATTTAAGATCCGGATATCATCAACTTAAGATCAAGCCTGAAGACATTCCGAAGACCGCATTTAGAACCAGATATGGGCATTATGAGTTTCTAGTGATGGCATTTGGATTAACCAACGCACCAGCATCTTTCATGGATCTGATGAATCGAGTATTTAAGAAATATTTGGATAAATTCGTGATCGTGTTTATAGACGACATCTTGATTTATTCTAAAACAGAAGAGGAGCATGCAGAGCATTTGGGGATAGTTCTGGAAATACTGCGACGGGAGAAATTGTACGCAAAGTTCTCCAAGTGTGAATTTTGGTTAAAAGAAGTACGATTTCTTGGGCACGTGATTAGCAATAAAGGAGTGGAAGTGGATCCAGCAAAGGTTGAAGCCATAATCAATTGGGAGAGGCCAAAAACACCAACAGAAGTAAGAAGTTTCATGGGATTAGCAGGTTACTACAGAAGATTTGTGCAGGATTTCGCGAAGATAGCTATGCCATTGACAAAGCTCACCAGGAAGAATCAGAAATTTGAATGGGAGGAGAAGTGCGAAGAAAGTTTCCAGGAATTAAAGAATAGATTAGTATCTTCTCCAGTACTAGTCTTGCCAGATGAACAAGGAAATTTTGTGATCTACAGTGACGCGTCGTATAAAGGATTGGGATGTGTTTTGATGCAGCATGACAAGGTGATAGCCTATGCTTCACGACAATTGAAACCACATGAAGAAAAGTATCCAACGCACGATCTAGAATTGGCAGCTATAGTGTTTGCATTGAAGATATGGAGGCATTATCTTTATGGGGAAAAGTGCGAGATCTACACGGACCACAAGAGTTTAAAATATATTTTTACCCAAAAGGAATTAAACATGAGACAACGAAGATGGTTAGAACTAATCAAGGACTACGACTGTACTATTAACTATCATCCAGGTAAAGCAAATGTGGTGGCCGACGCTCTGAGCAGAAAAGAGAGGTTAAATATGATAACTTCATCAGAGGAGTTGATCAAGGAATTTGAGAAGCTAGAAATAGAGGTTAGTATCCCAAGTTTGTCTATAGAGGTATTGTGTGCAATGTCTTTTCAACCAGAACTATTAGAGAAGATAAGAAGATGTCAGGAGGAAGTAATGAGCCATGAACGAGACAGTTTGACAGGAGAAGAAATAGGGAGTCAAAAGGATGATAAAGGGATATTAAGATTTTCTTCCAGAATATGGATACCCAACATAGCCGAGCTGAAAGATGAAATTCTTCGAGACGCTCACAACTCTAGATACTCAATTCATCCCGGGAGTACGAAGATGTACCGAGATTTAAGAAAAAACTTTTGGTGGCCAAGCATGAAGAAGGAAATTGCAGAATGGTTAAGTAAGTGTTACACTTGCCAGCGAGTCAAAGCGGAACATCAAAGGCCCAGTGGACTGATACAACCATTGGACATTCCAGAATGGAAGTGGGAGCATATCGCGATGGATTTCGTAGTTGGATTACCGAGGACCAGGGCGAATCATGATGTTATTTGGGTTCTTATCGACAGATTGACGAAGTCAGCGTATTTTCTTCCTATCAACGAGAGATTCTCAATGGATAAATTGGTACGGTTATATCTTAAAGAAATTGTGACACGACATGGAGTTCCAGTATCCATAGTTTCAGACAGAGATCCTCGATTTAACTCAAGATTTTGGAGAAGTTTTCAAGATTGTCTCGGAACGAAGCTGAACATGAGTACCGCGTATCATCCGCAGACGGACGGTCAGAGTGAAAGAACGATTCAGACTATTGAAGATATGCTGAGGGTATGTGCACTAGATTTTGAAGGGAGTTGGGATGAGCATTCGCCATTAGTTGAATTCTCCTACAACAACAGCTATCATGCCAGCATTGGAATGCCGCCTTATGAAGCCTTGTACGGGAGAAGATGCAGATCTCCAATATGTTGGGAAGAAGTTGGTGAGAGAAAGATTTTGGGTCCAGAATTGATCCAGCAGACAAAAGAGAAAATAGAACTCATTCAGAAAAGATTAACAGCAGCTCAAGACCGTCAACGTAAATATGCTGATCCTACCAGAAAAGATATGGAATTTGAAATTGGAGAAGCAGTGTTATTGAAGGTTTCTCCTTGGAAGGGTTTATCAAGATTTGGAAAGAAAGGAAAGCTAAGTCCACGTTATGTTGGCCCTTTTGAGATTTTGAGGCGTGTGGGAAAAGTTGCGTACGAATTAGCGTTACCACCTCACATGCAACATATTCACAATGTGTTCCACGTGTCAATGTTGAAGCGTTATTTGCCTGATTCGAACCATGTGATAGAATACGAGCCAATCGAGATCCAACCAGATTTATCTTTTGTAGAGCAACCAGTACAGATTTTAGATAAGAAAGAAAGAGTACTTAGGAATAAGTCTGTATCTTTAGTGCGAGTCTTGTGGAGGAATCCCAAGGTTGAAGAGTCGACTTGGGAATTGGAAAGCGAAATGCGATCCAAGTATCCTCATTTATTTTCCTAGGCTGATTCTGAGGACAGAATCCTGTTAAGGGGGGTAGATTGTAATATCCAATATATTTTCAAATATTATTGTTATTATTCGGAATTGTTTATGTGATTTTATGTGAACTTTGGTGAATTATCTGAAAAGTAGAATTGATATTTGAATGTTTATATGTGACATTATTTGAATATTTGAATTTTTATATGTCCAGAATAAAATATAGATAATTGTGGTATTTTTCTGGTAATTTTTGGAGTGTTATATGATTTTATAATGATTTATGAATTATTAATTATTTTCAGAATAATTATAAAAAAATTTATAAAGCCGGGAATCTTCCAACTTCAACCGTTTTGCGTTTTTACAACCCGAAACTCTTCCGAAAACTCCTTCCTAACCTAATCTGGTAATTCCGGACATTTTCCGTGTTTTGACTTTTTCGATCCGGATTACAGTTTGACCCGTGCGCGGCCCGGCGCAATATTTTCGATACGATAGTTATTTCGGTAATCAATAAAACCCGTAATCTCGAAAGACGGGATATTTTTACGTTATTTTCGTATATGGTGTTTTATAAAAAGCCCGGTTTTGATAATTATCCAATTCTGGTATTGAATTGTATCGTTTTTACAGTTACTTAGCGGCTAAGCAACTAATTTAACGATCTAAAATGATCCAGAGCGATCCAATATTCCATAAATATAAATAGCCTATTTCTTATTTCGTTTATTTGGTTTATTCATTTGCAACCAGTTAAAATACCGTAAAAACAGAGAAAAACCCGAGAAACCGATACGTTCCCGACAATCAAACACACGAACGAAGGCGTTATCGAACTCCGATTCGGGCGTGCAGCATATCAAAACGAAGCTCTCGAAATCTTCTTTCTGAAACAATCATCAGTTTCTGCCCAGAAATCACGGTAATTTTCTTATGTAATTATTTATATTCGAATTATTTGATAATTAAATTATGAAAATTTGTTCTTGATGTTGTTTATGTGATTTGATGCTTCCATGTTGTAGAGTATGTTTTTCTGGTCAATTTGGTATATAATATGTCAGATTTTGAGTTCTGCATCATGTAGAAAAGTTGGTTTGATTCTCGAGTTTGAGTGTTCTTGGTGTTCTTGAATGAACTCACCGGAAAACTTAAATTTTTGGCCGGATTTTTGACTCGTTAAACCTGGGAACGTATGACTTATACCATTAAACAGATCGTGTGATAAGCAATCGAGTGATATGATTGGATTGAACAGAGGATGAACATTCATGCTCGCCGAAGTTTTAAAACTCGACGGCGGCGGAAACTTTGGTCACTTTTTTCGGACAAACGAAGTGTTGTTTGCAAGAACGAACCTTGCAGATGTGTTTCTGGGATTGCATAGATCATACGCCTGTGTTTTGGTTGAATTCTGGACTGATTTTGGCTCGCCGGAAAAGCTCCGAACGCCATTAATGGCGTCTGGCCGGCAACCGGCGACGGGGTCGGGGAAGATGGCAAAAATGCAGGTTGGTACCTGTATTTTTGCTAATCTTGCAAAACATGGATTTCTGTTTTAAAATATTACAAAAATTAGATTTCTGTTTAAAAATATTTAGGAAATGATAGTTTATTATTTTAAAAATTAGAAAAAAATTATTTATTTAATTCAGAAAATTATTTTAATTATTTATTTATTCAAAAATAAATCGAAATTATTTTATTAATTAATTTTAATTAGTTTTTAATTATTTTAATTAATCGATTAATTTATAATTAATTGATTAATTAATTTAATTAATTATTAATTGATTTTAATTGATTTGATAATTAGATTTAATTATTTAAAATTGATTTAAAAATTCCGAAAAATAGTTTCGAGCTTTAAAATATTATTTTAAATTATTTTCTAGGCTCGATAATTTTTATAAAATTATTTTCGAGTATTCGAGCCCTATTATTTAATTATTAAATGATTTGGAGACCCGTTTTATTCCGAAAAATGTTCAAAAATTCATAATAAATCAACCGTTTATCCGTTTAATACGAAACGAACGCGTACAGACTCAGAAAAATATTGCGTTTTCAATAAAAATACTTTTGAGACCTAATTTCTTTTATATTGCAATGTCATTTAATTTGTATATCAGTTTGAGTCGGTATTTGATCGATAAATGCTATTATTGACCTGATTTTCATTCTGAACGCACTGAGGCGTGTCTTGTAATGATCTGACGTATGTGTTACATGAAATATGTGATTACGTGTTATACAAATGTCATGATTATGTGTTATGTGATAAGTATGCTATCTGTTTACAGTTTATTATGCCATGCTTAGTTATAAATGGTCGGGGAGATGTCAAGACGTAGAGTTACGTCGATTGAGTTTAGTTCTATCAATTAAGATAGTCTTTTTGTTTATAGAATCGGGTAGCAAGGAGTACATTCAAGTGTTAGACAAAGATAGTAGCCAGCAGTTAGAAGCAGAATTAAAGTAAGAGGTTATTGAGCATACCAGGCAAGTACCCCTAACTTCACTTATTGTTCAAGTGACGTTCATTTCTAATCATATTATACAAGTACCTATATCTTTATTTATCATTCAATTGATATTGACTCTGAACTTTATTCTTTCAATATCCATACTATTCTAAGTTCAGAATAGTTAAACGTTTTATGTTTCGCTATGAATTACTCTATACGGCAAAGCTTTGAATTGAGATTAGCGAATAACTAATTATTCTGGTTATTTCGCCATTGGTTGTTGAGAAAACTCCGGACCATGAGAAATGGGGAGTTATGTGGTTAAGGATGTCATTTGATTCGACTCCTTTGGCGGAAAATTGTTTTTATGGGTTGGATGGTTGCGTAAGAGGCCGTGGCGGCGGTCCAGTGTGAGCTATGTGTTATACAGGATATAACACCTTGCTAGGCCAATATGTGCCTTGGGTACCTTTTGTTTAGTTGGATATGCTTCGGCATACCGGTGTTGCTCCGCGGCTGATCACCGGCGGCAACACACCGTCGTTCGAGGATTCCAGTCCCAAAACATAATATATTGCAAATGTTGTTTATTCTCAAATTTTTATCAGTTTTGATACTGTTCAGTTAGCTTAGTTGGTTTTGTTCATCAGATATACTGTTGTTATTCCAAATCATAAGCTATTTATTACTTGCTGAGCATTTCTTTCGCTCATACTTGTTTCATATCTTGATTCTTTCAGCTAGGCCAGAGCAAGCTTAAGTTCCAGGTCTGACTAGAGGTTTTGTGCTTGTAAATAGTTGGTGTGTTTCCAGGTAGACAGTTTGGGACGCTTAATTAGTCTAGAGGTTTGTAATAAAATTTGAATAAGTTGTAAAACTAATTAGACTATGGTCTGTAATAACAGTTGGTTTGTATTAGTGTCTGTTCCATACTATAACCTGTGATCGATCCAGTGTAGGTAAAAGGGGTCGTATTTATTATATTATTTCGCTGTGATTATTTTATTTTGGTTTATTGGCGAGTGACCCCCAAACCTAGACCCCGGGTTTGGAGGGCGTCACACACCAGCTCAAACTCTTGGAAATGAGGCACTGATTAAAAAGTTTGTTGAACAAGATGCTCCTGTTCCATGGGAAGAAACTCATAGAGCAGTTGAATGGACCAAGAAGTGGAATGAATCTGATTTCATTCCAAGCTCCAAAGTTCTGTCAGATCATATTGCTAAAGCTGATGAGTTGATGATAAATTATGACTTTAAAGCTCAACTTAAAGTCACAGCTCTCAGTACTAAAAGCCTTCAAGGTCAACACTCCATTACTCATGCCAAGGTTGATAAACTACAGGAAAATGCTGATAAGCTGGACCTGATGATCAAGCTAGACAAGAACAGGTTTATCAGACCTATTCATGAGAAAGTAGAGGCTATTGAGAAGGTTCAAGAAAAGCAACAGGCCCAACTGACTGAGGTCCTGCAGAATCAAGCCTCTCAACTGAATGAAATCCAATCTTCAGTAGAACTTCTTCTATCTTTACTCCTGCCAGATGATGCCAAAAAGGGGGAGAATGTGGTGAAGTCCAAATGCTCAACTAGGCAAGTACTGAAGAAAAAGGATGATAAAGAAGATGACCAGGGAAACCCTAGCAAGGGCAAGGGTCAAGGTCAAGGCAAAGCAACAAAGTTTCTTCAAAGAAACTAATCTCTGATTCTAGCAAATCTTCTACACAGAAGAATACAAGTTCTGAAGTTGTGAATGCTCAAGTTCTGAAAGCAAGTTATGATGATCAAAGTCTGATATCAAGTTCTGATCTTCTCATTTAAGGAGGAAGTCAAGACTCTCAGAAGTTTTTGTAAACTCTGAAGCTTAAGGGAAGGGAGACTACAGTCTATTATAAAGATCCCAAGATTCAGACACTTGATGAAGAAATTGCTAGAAGATTATTTCTCAAGCATAATCCTGGAATGGATTTAGAGACTCTCAAGGAGGAAGAAGCTAAATTTGCAGCTGAGAAGACAAATCCTAAGTCTAAAGCTTCTAATGCAAAGAAACCTCCAAGGCCTAAGGAAAAAGGCATTATGATCAAGGAAAGGTCAACTTCTGAAGCTTCAAAGCTCAAGACAAGATCACAAGTTGAAAGTGATCCCAAAGAAAAAGGGAAAGGAAAGATTGATGAACCAACAAAGACACAGGAGATGAAGATTCCTCAAATCCTGATGAAACCAGTGTGCAAAATGGTTCAAGTTTTTGATGATACAGCTGCTGAAGATGAAACTGTTGAAACTCTGAAAAGAAGGAAGATAACAGAAGAATCTAAAACAACCTCTGACATAGCTCAAGTTGTTCAGAGTGAAGAACAGCAAGCTACTCATCAAGACATCAACCTCTAACACTGCTTAAGTTGATTTGAACAAAATGACAGTTATTGATAAGAGAAAACTCCTATGGAAGAATGTTAATCCATCAGATCCTAAGAAAAGTCAATTGTTATCTGATTTCATGACTGTTGGATTGAAAGCCAGAGAAGTAAGAGACAAAGTTGGATTAGGTTCTGAAGAAGCCAAGATCAAGACAAGAGTTGAAGTACTTACAAGAGATCCATTTTTGTTAACTGACAAACCTCTTGAAGAAGTTACACAGAAACACCTTGATAAGGTTATATATGTTCAAGTTGTACTGGATGCTCATGATAAAAGTAATGTCAAAGAAAAGCTGATTCTGTTTCTTGAAGATGGAAGAACATATAGAATGTCAGAATCAGACGTGCTGAACAAATCTCTGAAAGAACTTCAATTCTTTCATTATCTTGTGGAGATAAAGTCTGAGATTACTAGGAGATGGTCGAATTTCATAATAAAGACCATAAGGGATAAAGCGAGAATTTTTGGATCAAGGGTTACAAAATTCATTCCAAATATAGTTGAAGATGATGGAAGTGAAATTCCAATGAAGAAGGATTCTGCTAAACTTGAAGTTATTCTGAAAGAGAAATGTCTGTGCTATAATGAAAACTCATCTCATCCAAGAGTAATCGAACTTGGTGATGGATTGGAAAGAAATCACATCTCAGTACTTAGGACTGCAATCTACCAGATTGGAAGTCAAGATGAAGAAATGAAGCAAGTCAAGGCTACATTAGCTCAAGTCCTGAGGAATGCAAAAGAGAAGCTGATATCAAACTTTGTCAAGAATCACTTTGGATTCAAATTGACTCATTAAGATTGGTAAAAGCTACAAGGACTGTACGTTGTAGTTAGTTGTTTAAATAAACTCTCATTACATTTGTACTTAAATGTTTTTGACATCATCAAATCTATTAACTTGTATATTTTCATAATTTACAAGTTGGGGATATTGTTAGATATATTTGAGATGTTACGTCTAATCTGTTGTGTTTAGTTTCAGAACTTAATATCAGGGCTTACTGGAAATCAGAACTTACTAAAGTCAGAACTTATATCAGAACTTAAGGTCGTTAGGATTTATATCAGGACTTAAGTGCGGGTACTTCAAATAAGGAATGCGGCTGATTTACAGGAGAGGATCTGGACTAAAATAATAGAAGATATGCGTGAAGAGTTGGACAGCTAGAAGACTTGTAGAAGATAATATCTGATTGATATATTTTAGGAGACATAATTATATTTCATATAAATTAGAAGATATCTTGTAACTGTGTACTATATAAACACAGCTTAGGGTTTACACTATATGCGTTATCATTCACGAGAACATTATTAATTGTAACCTAGCAGCTCTTAGTGATATTGTTCATCACTGAGAGAGAACAACTGTTCTATTGTAACAAGGTTTATTATATTGAATATACTTGATTACTGTTACATACTTGTGTTGATAAATCGATTTGATTGTATAAAACACTATATTCAACCCCCTTCTATAGTGTTGTGTGACCTAACACCCTGCTTGAATAAACTGCAGATAATGGGTTATTTATATGTTTGGTTACAATGCAAGGAAGATTTTGTGCATTCCGCAGGGAGAGGACGCGTCCTAGGCTTGGAGGATACATGATATTAGGTTTATTTGGATACTTAGGCTTAACCTTATCCAGGACAAGGCAAGCAAGGATAGGTTTAGGACAAAGCAAGCACGTAAGGAGTATTGGAGGTTATTTTTATCAACATATTTTTTGTAGGCACTCTTTGAAGAATTTCCTTCTTGAGTCGGTCAAGGAGGGAGATGTACGTGAAAAGCTTGAAGGCCTCCAAGGATATGACTGATGATTGAAGGTCTCCTCATGTATTCAACGGGTGTCCTTGTTAGGGATGTGGGATTATCATTGGTGTGTACTTTGGGAGCTCTGTTCTTGTATTCAACGGGTGTCCTCGTTGGAGAACTTTGGAGTCGTCCTACACTTTGCACCCAAGAGTTTGGGATCACCTGTCTTGTTATCTGGTGGGTTTTCTCATCCAATATTTGGGATGAAGCGTGTCTATACCTGCATTCGTAAATCAAGGGAGATAACTGTAGCGGAGTGTTATCCTTGTGCAGGGAGATGCATTATCCGTAAAGTCCTATGATCATGAAGAGCCTTGGGCCTTCGCGGTTGGGTCTCATAGTCGGACATTTCTAAAGCTAGCGGAAGATGGATTCCAGAAGGACTTCTACCGCCTAGGAATAAGAAGTCTAAGCCCATTAGATTTCTTGTTCTCCATGAACTACGTCAGGCTTGATGCCCATATAAAAGATACGTAGGCACATTGAGAGGATTAGAAGTTGAGAGCTAATAAGGAGCCACCACTAACCCTAATCAATCTCAGCCACCAATTAACACACAAACACCACATACCGCTTGATTTTTCGGCGAAGAACCACCGTCACAGATCTTGATTCCGGCGAGAAACCTCAAACTTTATTGTTACCAGATTCCACACACTATATCAAATTATCACTTGTCTTTTTCACCATACATATAATATGTGAATGTCATTCAATATTGAGACAATTTATTTAACTAAAAACATAAATATTGAATTTTATCTGGAGTTAATTTCAATAAATTGAATTTAAATAATGTTCTGTATAGGGGTACCATGGACTTAAAACATTAATATTTACTATTATATACATATAAAATAATTATAAATGCATTTATTTATTTTATACATACATGAGTATTTGACATTTATACTTATATTAAATCAAAAAAATGTTCAGTAAGGGTACCATGGACTTAAATAATTGATTTAAAAATGCTATTATGTATTGGCATTTGCAGAGCTGTAGTAATACTTAAATTCAGATATACCATGAGTAGTAGCAAAATAGTATATAATGTTATTTTGCTGATGAATTCTTAAAAAGGTAAAATGACACTTGCAAAATTTTCTTAGGATTATATTAAAAAATTAATTAAAAAATAAAAACCAACAAAATTAAATTCGATAAACGATAAACTAACCGATAATAATATTTCTGAGCGATTTGGTTACGATTAATAGCTAAAAATCGAACTAAACTAACATACACAGTTTGATAATGATTTTTGGTAAAAAACGTTCACACCCGTATTGAAAAGAATAATTGTAAGCACCACACAATATTTTATCACTCATTGGTCTAAACAAATATTTAGTATAAGTTATTTTGATTGACATTTTTTTTACACTTCAAATAAATAATGAAGGATAATATATTTATTTTTTTAATAAAACTCACACAAACTGAAATTCACAAATCGTAACCCTCTGCATTACGAAACATTGCTAAAAAATAACATGTGTCTCAAACTATGCTAGTTTAACATAAACATACTTTCATTATTAAATAAATATTTACAATATAATTAAATAAATACAAATATAATTTAATTTTATATAATGGTCTCGAGCCAAAATAAAATAATATATACTATTCACTCGGGTAAAAAAAAGATTATACTATCGGTTTAAAATAAAATTAAAATAAAAAGATAATTTATTGGGAGGTATAATGGCCCCGGATAAAAGAAATTAACATAAAATAGTCATCCAGATTTAAAGAAAATTATATTGTTGATATAAGTTAAAAAAACTAAATATTGTTAGTTGGATTTGTTGCATCAGGATAAAAAAAATAAATACTAATGACATGTTTAAAAAATTTATAATATTAAATCAGATTAGAACAATATTTTAATTGAAAGATAAATTGATGGTCGATATAATGACATCAAGCAAAAATAAAACAAAATAATATATAATACTCATTTCGCGCTAAAACAAAATAGTATTTAACTCAGACTAAAAAAAAGTTTAAAAATAAATTAAATATAATTATTGGGATTTGGTTAATAATAATGGTTTAGATAATTATAGGTTTTTTATATGTCTGTAGTATATATTACTTAAAATAAAAATAAATAAATAATATTTAATTAAAACATCTGGGTGTGTTATACATAGTATATATTAAAAATAAAAAAAATATTTTTTTTAAAAAAAATAAATACTAAAATTATCCATGCATTATAATATACTTATGCAAATCGAGTTAGAGTTAGTCGAATTGGATCCGAACAACGTTTACTGTTTACTATTGGAACAAATTTTCATGTTCACTGTGCCACGTTTTAGTGGGTGTTGACCCGAAATGTCACTATTTCAGTGGGAGTGGACCATCAATGTCATATGCTGAAAATATGGCCCCACATATTATTACAAAACGGGATGCATGTTTCGTTTGAAAAAGCTGTTAAAAACGAAATTGCATCTCACGTTTATTTTAAAATACACAAAACACAAGTTCAACGGGATGCATGTTTCATTTGAAAAAGCTGTTAAAAACGAAATTGCATCTCACGTTTATTTTAAAATACACAAAACACAAGTTCAAGTTGTGTTCCCTCTTTATTATGAATTTTTTTTGAAAAAACACAAAACACACCTTAAGACTTTGTTGGAGGTGCTAAAAACAAAATGCAACTTAAGACTTTGTTTAAGGCGTTAAAACGTAAGTTGAAATTCCTTTTTTCTTTTTTATTTCTCAAAAATTAAAAATGCAACTTAAGACCACGGTTTTAACAATATTGCATACATAATTAGCATTTTTTGTATTTTTACCTAAAATGCTAGATAATATTATATTTTTAAGTTTAAAACGATATTTTAAATTATATTTTGTTTGTATTTTATTCATATATAAAAATATTTTAATATTTTAAAAACTTAAATTGAAACTAGTAAACCTTAAAAATTGTCAATAATTAGATACTAGTTCCTAAAGATCCTAAATCATATTTAGCAAAAAAAAAGACCCTAAACCCTAGATTTAATTAGGGTTTGGGTTATAGGATTTAAGGCCTAAAGGATAAATCGTTGTGTTACTTATTTATCTATTTCCTGAACGTTTCTAAACCTAAAATAGGGGATTGTCGAAGTCTAAAATATAAAATTATTGAATTAGGGCTCGCATTTAAATTAGAAAAAAGTTAATTTAAAATTTTAATATTTTTGAAACCCAAGAAAATTATATAAAAATATAAAATAATAATTATAAATTATGAAAAACGTATTTTTAAGTTGTGTTCTATAATTAAAAACGTAAAATCAATTATTATTTAGGATCTTGATGTAATAAATTAAAAAAAAAAGAAAAAAATGTTGAAAAACGAAAGATTTTAAAATATACAAAAATAGTAAGTTAAGTAAAGTTATGAAGTGATATTGGGTCATAAGTTGAGAAATGACATTGAAGAATATTTTATCTTAAAATAAATACAGTAATAGTGAAATTTAGGGTATTTTTTCCGTTTTCGCAAACGTAACCGAAGCGCTGGTGTTGACTGTTGAGTAGAGCCGGCCAAACGAGCGGTTTGGCTCTACATGAACATAACTCGGATCGCTGAAAATTCGCCTGACTCGCCTCGTCACGTGCCGGTTCAATATTCGGCACTAACCGGGTATCCACACGAGCCGAACACGAATTGTAAAATGTGAAATCGGAACCGGCCCGGAACCGGCCCGGAACCGCTCACCAAAACCGCATCTGAATAATTATTTATAAAATGGTTATTCGGCCCGCCTAATCGCCGTAAATAGCGGTTATTATACCACTGGATAATACACACACTTCTATCTATCTGTTACTTGTGTATGTATCCAAATCTTTACTCCTCCTCCTTGAACACGCACTAAAACACACAGTAGCAGTAGTATTTGGAAGTTTTCTCCATTAGATGATTATGTTTTTTTGGTGGTGGTGTCCTTTGAGATGAATGAAGAGAAATAAAGCCGTAAAATTCAATTATGTTTTTTTTGTGTTGAGAAAATAAAATTCAAAGCTGTAACTAATTTGAAAAACTAACTTTGTTTTTAAAAAAACAAATTTGTTTTGATTATTTTATTAAATAAAAATACGAGTAAAAGGTAGGTTTGAACAAATTATGTTTAATTATTTGCAATGTCTGTTTGTATAAAATAAAAAAAGAAAACAAAAAACAAAAAAAAAAAAAACAAAAGGTGGGAGGATTGGATCAATCAGTTCACTTTTGTGTCAAATCAAGGAAGCCCGCGGTTATTCGCGGTTATTCGTTTATTCGTTTATTTGTTTTATTCGTTCGACCGCCCTGAACCGCCAGACTCACCGGAACCGTTAAAATCACCCAATTCGCGGGCCGTTCACGGCTTAATATATTGTCAAATCGGCACGGCACGGCACAGCTCGTGCAGCTTTACGGGCCGTTCACGAGTTCACT
Organism: Apium graveolens; assembly: GCF_009905375.1. Taxonomy (NCBI): domain Eukaryota; kingdom Viridiplantae; phylum Streptophyta; class Magnoliopsida; order Apiales; family Apiaceae; genus Apium; species Apium graveolens. Next base: position 156,812,090 of record NC_133650.1, read on the forward strand.
GCCTGTTGAACCGGACCGCCGGAAATTCGGCCGACCGTTTGGCCGGGTCTACTGTTGAGCAACTCTTAAACGAACGGATTTCAATTCAAAGTTGTGTTGCAATTTTGATACACAGTCCAAGTTACTCAAAGACAAGTCAAAAAGACACAAGCTCTCACGCTCACAGTCACACACACTCGTATAAAACCGAACCCCTGTCCCTGAATTTGGCCATTACTAATCGAATACCAAAATGATACTTAACCTAACCACTAACTACCTCTTCAATTCAACGCATACCTCACTTAAATCTTTCGGATTCTTCAATTCTGTGTTTCCTACTTCTAATTCGTTTTCTATAAACCTTAATTATTCATTTACACCTCCTAATAATCGGCGTCGTCTTAGCTTTTCTGGATTTATTCGAGCTGTTTCGAGTCGTGCTACTGATTACTATTCTGTTTTGAATTTGAGTTGCACTGCAACCTTGCCTGAGATTAAGGCCTCTTATCGAAAACTTGCTCGAAAGGTTTTCGTTTTGTTTACTGCCTACTTTGTTTCTGTGATTTGTACTTTCTGATTATGTCTATTACACTGGTTTGATTGAGATTTTTTTTTTGTTTGTGTAATGTATGTGGTATTTTCGGAGAAAATAGGATTAAGTTGTGCTTAAAATGATGATTGATGACTCGGAATGAAAAGGTTACTATTGTAATGTATGTTGTGTTTGGTTGTTATTATACTTTATACCTAATATTATGAAGTATTGGCTTTGTGTAAAATGTGTGGTATAAAGTTTTAATTAGTTATAGGTGATCTCTGTTGATGCAGTTTTAATTATAAACATCAATGCTTATAATTAGTTATGACGATGTGTCTGGGCCTTTTGTAGTTTGTGAGAACAAGGATGGGAAGTGTCATAGCACTTTTATGTATGTTAGGGGAGACGAGAGATAGTGTATCATTAAATAGGATACAGCAGATATTGAACCTACTATGTAAGATGAAAGCTGCTGGATTCAACAGCTTGGATGAGAAATGGGATGTAAAAAGTTTTCTGTCAACTAACTTATAGTCAAGATTTGAAAATGAATACAATCTGAAATGGGTCGGTTCCAACATATCTGGGCTAGAATAAAACACATCCAGCCATCTAGGCAAGCATATAACAGATATGGGCTTGTGAACACGGTGACCTGGGGACCTTGCATTTCCTGGCGCTAGGTCGATATGTTGTTGCCTTGGCGGCACACTGCGGATAATGACTATCACTTGTGATGAATTATGTTTTTGGACGCTATCATTATTGTTTCCTGCAGCCTTTTTTGCTTAATTTCACCCCTTGAAATTTTACGGAAGCACAGGTGTTTCCTGCACTTCTTGTAAGCATCTTGATATAATGATGCAGACTAATAGGTTCGGTAAAGATACTTGCGCAGTATGGATCTGTCAGAGGCTTTAATTAAATGAATTTGCTATATAAGTTGGAAGACATTGATAGTAACTTGCTTTAAGAACTACTGGAGTATTCCAAACAAGTTTGTAAATTATTGTCCTGTATTTCATTTTCCTTCCTTCTATTTATTTGTAGGAATACGTTTATGATGACGTGGAAAATTTCTTTGCTTGGCTATTAATTAAACCGTTTTCTGTTTTGAGGAAGCCTTGATGCAATTACAAATGTGAAGCTTTTGCATTTACACTTGAGATTCTATTTTTGTTTGATGTTCTGTCTTGATGAATTCAGTTGTTCATATGTCGCTCCTTTATAATTAAGCTCTGCATCTCTTTTGAATATGTGAGATTTTGAGTTGTATTCCTGGCCTGGTTAACAGTTTCATCCAGACATGAATAAGGGGCCTGGGGCAGAAGACAAGTTCAAAGAGATTAGTGCTGCATATGAGGTACCTTCTCGCTCAATTACAATTTTGCAATGAACTTTTCTTAGACTCAAGAATTGCTATTCCTGTTTATAATATATCTTGATTGTATATAAATGCGTTAGTACATCCTCTTCGCACTTAGTGTCAGTCTTCCCCTTCTACAGCTGCCAGGCGGCCCAATTAAATATGTTTTGGGTGTTGTAAATTAGAGAACTTAAATAAATAAATGTTTTCACTTGTGAAGACTGAAGATACTACAATATCAAGAAAATCAACCTAACGTTTTTAATTTAATACAGTGTAAAAACGATACTTTATAATCATTCAACGCGTCTCAACATAGTAGCAGTATGTTGCATGTCACTTCTGAATTGTACTCTGTACGCCACATAATATGCTGAACTTAGGACCTGTTATAAAGCCACTTTTCTGTGATGGTAATTTAGATTTACCAACTTTTTGGAATAAAGATAATAGGAAAATGGACATTATCATTGAGACAAACTAAAGTTTGGGGAAGTATTAAATTTCAAGATAAATTTAGTTTTTGATTGAACTATCATCGATGTAGTTTATTATCTTGAACTTTGTAAGTTTAAGTGTAAAAGGATTTGATTAGTAAAATATCAAATGTTATTAAGAACATAAATTAGGCTGTCCTCCATCTTCAGGGGTTTAATCGGATCCTTGAAACAGCAGATCTCTGAAGTATATAGTTTGCCACTAATTTTACGGTTGTTATTAATTTTTTTGTTAAAAAAAATGTAAATGATGTTTAATATTTAATCGAATCTCAAATTTCTAATGTGTTGATCTAAGTGAAAGATTGTATGAAAAAGATGCGGCTTACATTTGAAAGCAAGATGAGTAGGTGACGCAATCACAATGGAACTACATGTTCAAATCAATGAGACCCTTACATACTTTTATATTAGTCCTTTGGACGGCTTGAAGAAATCTTGATTAGGAAGAACTATGGTTTAACTTCACTGACGAAGTTGTGAAACAATTAATTTGTGCCAAGCTACTTAATAGATAAATGATAAATAAATAGAAGAAAAATACAAAAACAAATGAAGAAGTGCACATAAATATTGTAGAAATCTGTTAATACCTGGTCTCTTATGCGTTCAACCAGAGTTTTTAAACTAACTGGTTCAGTTACCTTTGGAGCGATTCAGCTAAATTTTTTATAACAAGTGGCATTCAAAGGCTAAATCAAAAAAAGAAGTATCATATAGCTCTATTAAGCGGACCTCCAAGTTCCGCATTCTCTTAAAGTTGTAACATAGTGTTCTTGTAGGTCCTATCAGACAGTGAAAGAAGATCTTTATATGATCGATATGGCGAGGCAGGTTTACGAGGAGACTATAATGGAGCAGATGGCAGTTCACATGAGGTAGTATTATCTAATATATTACTGTGTTCTGTTACATATAAAGGAAGCAGTTCTCTTTATTGATTTTATTACATTGTAACTTTGTTTTCTTGAAGTTTCTTTCTGTTCACGATTCTTTTGATGCATGTTATCAATCAAAAAATTCTTCTACTTATTTTAAATTTTGATGCATGGTTTTATTAGGTAGATCCTTTTGAAGTATTTGGTGCATTTTTTGGCGATTCAAATGGCGCTTTTGGTGGGAGGGAAGAATCAGGAGGCATGAACTTTAATTTGAGATACAATGGAAGGCAAGGTCTTGATATAAGGTATCATTAAAAAAACCCAGAGATCGCATTCCATTTTTAATCTTGTGTAGTTCACCTTATGCTGATTGCCGTATGAGCAATTTTTTTGCATTTTCTTTTTGTAGGCATAAATGTCTTATTTGGATGATAACCTAATAATCACATCTACTACTGTCAAACAATAAGTACAAGCATTTTGTTTCCATATTGAAAGTATATGTGATGTGGACAGCTGACAGGGGATTGGAAAGAAATTATATGGATTGAAGGGATTATAACTTGGCTTAGCGTATTCATTATTAATCACATTGATGCACTCAGAAGTCAATAAGGCATCATTTTTTCACTATGATTCTTTTATGTTATTTTCTTTGGTCCACTAGAAAATACACAATATTTTTTTATAGGTGACAAATATTTCATTCCACAATCAATCTTGAACCAATGAGCTAGTTGAAACAATTATGATGGATATATGCTATATTGCTGAAGTCTAGTCTAGACGATGTGCCTTGTATACTATCCGAAAAAAGTAAAACTTAATTCATATTTGCAATGAGGTTTCAGCTTCATATGTTGTAAGCTTTGGTTGTTTATACAAGATGTAAAATTGTTAGTTAAGGGAGGTCATATGGCCTATGGGTGGATTAGGAGTCCGTAGAAATGCGAAAATATGTTTTTTAATATATTTATTTTGTGATGCTTTAATCTCTTAACTCCCTCTCTTCGTCCATATTCTTACAAGTGTCTTCTGCTTAACGTGCAAATGCGAAACCCACTTCATTAAAGCTAAGCACAAAATACATAAATTCTCAATATATATAAGCCATTGCTCCATTAAAAACACTCTTATATAGAGAACAATAAAAGAACAATAAAGAGCATCATAGAATCTTACTTACAATTGCATTCAGATTGTAATTTTCACATTGAAAAAGTTTATTAATGAATAAAAATAGAATCTAACTACACGTTATGATCAAATTTGACATGATTTATATTATTTCTTTTGTACAAAGATATATATAAGATTTTAAACTAGTTTTATGTTACATTTAATTTTTAAATTTAAGTCAGATTTAGTTTTGTGTTTGATATGTTAACCTTAATTGTTGTCAAATATTCTCATTTCAATCTTAACAAATCAACTTTTATGAAAAAATAAAGTGTTATGATGGTGTTCTTCCGTGTTTTTAATGTAAGGGTGTTGTTTATGGAGTCATATTGTGCTACCTCTCTCTCTCTATATATATAGGCAAATGATCAAATAAAATTCACTAAAATAGGAACTTAAATGGAAACCAAGAAAAACAACCCTTATATGACATCGCCCACTCCCTAGATCACATCACCCACTTCCTAGATCACATAACCTATCCGGGGCCTACAACCGGCCCCCAAATTCTGCCACGGGCCCACAAGGCCTCACCAAGATTCAAATCAAAATCCTAGATAGGCCCCAGACATGCAAAATATACCCCAATGGGCCCTAGTAGGCCCCACGCTTGCCCACTAGGCCCCTCCCCGGCCACAACGTAACCCTGCCAAGGCCCACAACCATTCCTATCATTCTAAAAGTTAGGTTTCTATTTTAGTGGTTTCTGTTGGAGTAGCCATATATATATATTGAACACTATCCTTTTCATATAATATATTACATAATAGAGTAGAAGAAATCACTGAACATTATTACTTCTACAGAATACTGCATTGTAATTAATAACCTGTGCTTTTTAAGTAACACAAAAGTATCTTTTTAAATATGTTGTTTTTATTAAAGAAATATTGGTGTTTACGTATCGTTTTGTATTTTATAATTTTTATTCTACCTTCTGTAATATTTTATATATTTTTATTTGTTTACGTCGTGCCATTATATTTTTTTGTATTCGGTACTTTTCATAATTATACGTGTTCTCAACTTTTGTGGTTATGTAATTTTGTAATTTATCAAAAATAATAAAGAAAGTCTATTCAAGTGTACAAGGTAAGTGAGCAACAAACTGCGTCGCAATATCTCGTTGAATAGAAAATCCTATCCTACGAAAAATATATTCAGACCATAACATTTTTATTCATGATCTTTAGCACTCTCCCAAAGCCGAGCCTGTAATTTTTAGGTGTTCTTCCAATTTCTTTCTATTATAAACTTTGTGATATTCTATGTTGCACGGGGATGCCGACCGGTGATCGTACCCAAGTTTGGGGATGTCTCGGGGCGGGTACGGGTATGTGATGGGGACGGCTTGGGGCCAAAAATCGACTAAAATGACTAAAATAACCGTCCCCACTAAAGTAGAAGTCCTAAAGATTAGTTCATTCAGCCGCTACTTACGTATAAAATGATGAGTGGAGTTCTTATAGTGATGGTGACACTATAAATGCAGTCTTTAGAATAAATTATTGATTTCACCATAATATCATTGATTTCACAAAGCGAATCTATGATATGATTCACTTGATTAGTATGAAATAAGAAGCAAGTTGAAACATGATAATGTTAAAATTTAAGAATGCATGATGTCATTTATGTTTTAATATTTTGGATGTTAAATATTGTTTGTATCCTAAGTATAAATACCTGTACCCGTATACTTTCCCGTACCCATCTCCATGCAACATAGGTGATATTTGTGTTATGTGTAATTTTTTATATTATGTGATATTTCTAATTTCTATAATGGTTGTAATGTGATCTAAGAACTTCACGATGTGTTGTACATCATTTTTTTGTGTTAATTAACCATTTTATATCATAATAATTTTTGGTATTGGACATCGTGTTCTTCAATTTTTGTTGTGTGTTGATGTGGTTTGTATATTGATAATGTTGATATTGATGGTTAAGAATTAAATAATAAAAATTATGCATGATATGAGTGGCTATTTTTCAGGACACGTAAAAGTAGATGCATCTGTTTTACTTATAATCAAGGCTATGTATCAATGATTTTTTTGAAAGTTACTAGGTTACTAATATAAGGAGTTCCTAACTGACTCTTTCCTTGTATATATATATGTAAAAACATAAGCATATGTAGATGCTAAAACATAATAAAAATAGTAATGATATATTGTAAAACCAGTCATTAAACAATTAAAGTAATATGATCAACTGGAGTCGAGATAAAGTTTATGTTCGTAATAACAAAAGAGATGAACTAGAGACTAAAGCATGTTCCTTCTTTGTAATAAATCAATTCTCTTCTTATGCCAGGTTTAACAAAATCTTCCTCAAATTTATGTTTATGATCTCAACACCCTTAATTTCTCAGTCCTCTTTAATGATGTTAAAATGCTTAACCGCACTAGCATCATAAAATTTCAAGCGTTTATGTTTTACAGTTGCTTTGCACAAACGTCAATCAGAATGGTCAGCCGTTTCAGAAAATGGGTATAATTTTTTTAAGAGAGGGTTGTATTGTCCAATAGTACGAACATAAAGGGTTGAATTGTACAAATGACAAACATAAAGGTCGGGAGCTATGATATTATTACTTTAAGAGTTCATGTGTTTAAAAAGCATACTCAAGGGTGGAACTGTTAATAACCCCCTAATTTTTTAGCTTGCGTACTAGTTTTATAAGAACAACATTGTTATTGAGCTGGAGGCTATACATAATAAAATCAATTAATTCACTATATAGAACTTTTAATCTTGATTTTGAATCCTTTTTTAATAATATTGGGCTAACATGATATCTTTCAGTCATGATTTGTTTCTGAGCTTTGAAGAATCAATCTATGGAGCCGAGATAGAAACTGAAGTTTCTTGTTATGAGAGGTGTGAGAATTGTGGTGGAACTGGTGCTAAATATGGCAGTAGTATAAAGTCCTGTACTAATTGTGGAGGCAGAGGTGGAGTTGTCAAAACTCAGAAAACGCCATTCGGGATAATGTCCCAGGTAATCTCAGCTTATATTGACTTTACTGCTCTAGAAACTGATATTTTGTTTCTCTTGTTATGAGCAGGTCTAGTTTCGAATTCTAAAATATACCTCAAACCAGGATATATATGCGTATTAAGATTCATTCCCTTCTGTTTTCTAAATCCTTGGTTTTTACTTCACAAAATTTTGAAGAGACTGGCATATACTGTGTAATACCACGGGTCACATTCGGGATCTTTAATGAAAATAAGTTGTCCACTGCCCAAATATAATGACCTTGCTTGTGTAGTCAACTAAATTATCGCAGTGTTACTCAAAAGTCATGACTTTGCTGTGCAGTGTACACTTTCTTGTAGATCTTGGCTGAACTTTCTGACTATGTGTCGATGATGGAGTACTATAATCCAGTCACATTCCTGACAGCTTTGTCAAACACTCGAACCTATTCATAAGCATGTAGTTCACCTGTGTAGCCATTGTGGGAAGGTGCTACCTTTTTCCTATCCTATGTGGTAATCCCTTTAGAGCTAAGCGCTTGAGCATTATATTGCCATGTTATGGTTGTTTACAAAATAATAAGTTGATCAGGCGACAATGCTCAAGAAACACATTACCCATAAAGGAGATCACACAGAAATTTAAGTGCCTTGACTGTCATTAATTCATGGAGGATTGAGGAGCGGTTCGATCAAGACGGGTGAAGAACTAAAATTTTAGATTGCGTTTGGGAACTTTGATTTTATTTCAATCCCAGTATCTTCTTTTATATCTGGAAATTAGTATTTTAAAGCATATGGAATTCCTATTATAAATCGGCTGCAACTTGAGAATGGAATTTGTAGATGGATGCATTAGATTTTGGACCTTCCTGCAAAGTTGAGGTCCTTTGATTTTCTTTTCAACGGCTCTTGATTCATTTTAGTTTGACATCTAGAGATCAAGATACGACCCAAACACAAATACTCAGTTAAGAAGTGAATGAATATCTGTAAGGGTGTCTAGCTCAAACACAGCGGTTTCCACCTTGTATCGACTCAAACAAGACTGTTCTCAAATTTTCTTCAGATTTTTCAGTTCAATTACATCGAACTTTCTACTCTAATTCATTTATGAGTTTGTTGCAGGCTCAATCCTTAAAAAGCTTTTTTCCACATAAGTTAACCTCAGAATCCCCATTGCTTCTGATGCTGCCGTATATTTGAAACATACTATGTTAAACTATATTAAAGTTCCGGTCTCGATATTGGGATGAGATGGACTACAGCTGTCTTATACAATATTATTGTTATATATGTATTTTGTACTCTGTTTGACTATCTCTCTAAGTTGTCTATTATTATAATTTAAATTGATTAAGTATACTTTATATTATTATATTCTTACTTTAAAAGAAAAATATTGTCTTTCCTATAACTAGTATAAAAATATACCAAATTACATAAATATAAAAGGATCATTATATCGACCCGCAAAACTGATTCACGACTCATCGTACCCGATTCAAACAAACTAAAGTTTCACATACCCATACTCGTACCACGTGCCGGATCGACCCGCGATCCCTGCAACTATAATATAAACACAAGAATACACAACCAAGCATATCAAAATATATGTAGTGGAAGCAAATCGTTTCAAGTTCCGTCTCGTCACACCTGACTTTGAGTTATGCAGCAAAACCAAGAAGAAAACAAATAGAATAGAAGGAAACACCATATTAGTAAACTGAATTTTTTTTAAATGATTACAAATTGAACTATAACAATCACTTTATTGCGTGAGCATTTGGAGCTATATCTCAAGCATCCAAAACAATATGTATATGTTCTTGTGACTGTGAGCACCTCTAATTGGAGAACACCAAACATATATGGATAAGTTTGTGAATTATGTGAGTGGTGAGAGGATTCTCGTGAACAGTTATTTTCTTCAATTTTCACACCCTCAAAGGTTTTTCATTCATGTATTTATTGGATTCATTATTACTAGAGATTAAAAAAAAGAGTTAAATTGGAGCGAAGTCTGGATTAATGTTAATTTGTGCACGGGTTTAGCAGTTAGGCCTAGATTTTGGATTAAACTAGAAGAGTTGGCAACAGAAAGGGATTTATTATAGTGAGGATAGGAGACGCATTTGAATTCAGGATCCTGTGGATCTGTTGCGTAATATATTAGTGCAATGAATTTCTGTACATGAATGAACTTTCCTCAACTTTTTGTTTCTAATGTGTTTTTTCTGACATATCCTACAGGTATCTACCTGCTCAAGGTGTGGGGGTGATGGGAATATTATAACTGACCATTGTAAATATTGTGGAGGCCGAGGTAAAATACAGACCAAGCGAATTATCAAAGTAGTCATCCCACCTGGTGCTACGGACGGAGTCACTATGCAACTTCGAGGAGAGGGCAATGTCGATAACAAAAGGTACTCAACTAAAGTGATAGTTTTGCTCAACAAGATGCATCATGCATTTTGTTAAATATAACTAACATAAAATGTCTAAAGTTACTACAAATGGATGCATGGCCACATATTCATGCCCAATTTTTTGCCATGTAGGCTGCAGCTGGGTGTCAATTTAATGTTTTATATGTTATCTACCACAAATGGATGCATGGCCACATATTCATGCCCAAATTTTTGCCATGTAGGCTGCATCTGGGTGTCAATTTAATATTTTATATGTTATGGAAAACATTGAACTTTGTTGGACACATAAATTAAATACCCAACTCAAAACATTTAGTTATAAACTGTTACTCATAGAGGTGATTCTCACCTGGATTTACCTCTGTTTTTTGTTTTTTGATTACCTGTTAACATAACCCATAATCAGTCCATTACTTTAAAGTTCATAAAAATTAGGCCGACACATCAGTCAGTTGTGTTTTAATGATGTTTCGCATATCTTAAAGACTCAGATATATGACTTTAGAGAATTTGTTACAAATAAGAAGGTACAGCAGTAAAGTATTTATTACTAATTTTTTATGTTTCTCATTTAAAATGTTTTTTATTAGAAGACCACATGGTACCTTATAAGAAAATTAATTTGTTTTTTTTAATACCGACTTGTTAAATTATCTGAATTAGCATTAACACATCAGAAATACTCATGTGAATCCAGTTTTAACTATATTATAATTAAAGGCGTAGTAGCTGACAAAAAAAAATTAAAAACAGAGGTACTGAAGTGAAAACCCCCCTACGAAGATGAATTTGTTATGTCTCAGGGTTTCTTTCTTTGTCTTCTCTATCATTTGTAAATGAATCAAAATTGTCTTACGTCTATGTTTTGCTTCAAGATAGATTGTCTCTTTACTTGACTAAAAAAAATTATGCTGACACCTAGTTCCTCATTAAGGTACTTGTGCATTTCTTATTTTCTGAAAGAACCTTAACATCTCATTTATATGAAGTTGCTAGCTATATCTACTTTGCTCCTAGGGAATTCATCAACCATTCTTGTAATTGGCATATATGAGGATAAATCTAATGACAAATGCAGCCCGGCCAGGAGAAGGTTAATTTGAGAAACATTTATTTGATCCGTGTGTAATATTTCTGATGTTGTAGTGCAGGGGCATTGTTGGGGATCTCCTTTTAGTGCTTCATATCAATAAGAAAAAGGGAATAAGGAGGGACGGCCTTCATCTCTACTCAGATGTTAATGTTGATTATACTCAGGCGATATTAGGAACAGTCATTAAGGTAAAACTTCTACGTGGTGTGATTACCTTCAAGGCATTTTTTTCACCAGCTGATACTAAACACTTTATTTATTAATATATCTTCTCAATATTGGATTCATTGCATAATTCAAATATTGATACGAAACAATTCGGGAAATGTATCACTGTTGGATTTTGAGTATGGTTGTGCGTTTGTATTTTACAATGGATAGCCAAGTGTAGAAGCTCATTCCCACCCCTGATTAGATTACCGGTTTAAAATGCCATTCTCCCGTTCCTTGGTACTTATAAACTAATATAAGATAAAATAGATTATATATACATTGTTTATTTTTTAACCCGAACGAACTAGAAAGTCATTTTGGTATTATTTCGAATTATTAAATTTTCTTCACAGTAAGTCGCTATATATGTTACTGAATATTGATTTTGCTTTATATGTAGTTCTCTTTTATTTCATCTGAGAAGAGGTCTTTGATAGTTGATAATGATTTAGGGCTCTAAGTGATTGGTTCAGTTCAACTTTCTTGAGATTTTTATAGATGTCTGTTCTAAGATATCCTAATAAATTTCAGGTCGAGACTGTTGATGGTTTGAGAGACCTTCAGATTCCTTCAGGCATTCAGTTTGGAGATACTGTGAAGCTGCCTCATATGGGAGTTCCAGATATAAATAAACCTTCTAAACGGGGAGATCATCACTTTATTGTAAAAGTCCAAATCCCAAAACATCTCAGGTTTGAGTCGTTTTGCATTATATAGTGCTGTAATCAAGCATGAGTGAATAACTGTGTGGGATATCTTTCCAGTGTTTAAGTTGTTTCAGCATATCAGTGATTAACACATTACATTCTAACACTTAAGTTCATAGTGATGATAGTATGCAAAAAGTCAAGTGACTGGTAATAAATAGATCATACTACTGGTAAGCTACTTTAACCAATATTGGTATATTACCTATCTATTTCTAATTGGGCCAAGTGAGATATCAGTTTTCTTATGTGTGATGCACTTAATTTAGATTACCTACCCGGGGGGGGGGGGTAACTATTTGTAACATATTAGTTGTGGCACATCAACAGATATCATTGGTTAATAGTAATATAAGTCACATGGGCACCAAACTAATTTACATGTTTGGTCAGCTTACTGGTAATTTATACCTAAACAAGCACCCTTCCCATTGTCTTGTAAGGCTAGCATTTCAAAAAAATATATTTTATGTATAGCACGGGTGTCAGGAATACTAGAATGTCTCAGTTCAGTCATGCTTTAGTGTGGACTGGAGATAAAATTGGTTCCGGAAAGATGCTTTATAGGTGACATTCCCTTGAACTTTCACTTTCAAAGATTAGTCTCTTGGCATTTATCATTCTGCTTTTAGGTTGTGAAGACGACTATTCTAGGTGAACACGAGTATAGGGGTGTAACTATTTGTAACATATTAGTTGTGGCACCCGCACATCAACAGAGATCATTGGTTAATAGTAATATAAGATCACATGCGCACCAAACTAATTTACATGTTTGGCCAGCTTACTGGTAATTAATACCTAAACGAAGCACCCTTCCCATTGTCTTGTAAGACTAGCATTTCAAAAAAATATTTTATGTATAGCATGGGTGTCAGGAATACTAGAGTGTCTCAGTTCTGTCATGCTTTAGTGTGGAATGGAGATAAAATTGGTTCAGAAAGATGCTTTATAGGTGGCATTCCCTTGAACTTCTTTTTTTCCCAAGATTAGTCTCTTGGCATTTATCTTTCTGTTTTAGTTTGTGAAGAGTTAAGACAACTATTCCAGGTGAACACGAGTATAGAGGAGGAATTTGGTTATATATATAGTTTAGTAGTAGCCAGTCTGGTTCAGATGCAACCGAAACATGTTTCTATCTCAGCAACTCGCCAACTCCAGATACTAGTCGTTTATTTTAAAGGCCGATTTATCTTCAGTTGGAGGAGGTAATGAGATTGACCAGGGCCTTTGGGAAATGTCTTTCTCTTAAAGTTAAGGTCTTTGGTAGGTTGTTTCTAAATAGAATTAGTGTTAAGGATACTAACCTTATCAATGTTTATCTCCGAGTTGATGTATCTGCTGTAAAGAGGATGGAGAGTTTATCCAGTCATTTATTTTTGAATGTCAGTTAATCTCCGAGTTGGTATGTGTGCTGTAAAGAGGCTGGGCAGTTTATCCAGTCATTTTATTTTAAATGTTATGTCAGTTTGCGGGTGTGATCCAGAGTAATAGTAGAATTTAGTAATTGTTGCCGTCCTCGTGTTATCTTCTTTTGGATACTTCATTAAATTCCTGTAAAAAGAGGAAAAAAAGGAGAACTTCGTTACATTTTATCTGTGGTTTTCTTACCTACTCAATGGTGTCAACACTTGGGGTCGGGTTAAGAGTGAACTTCTTAACATTCCGATCATCCCCTGCTCATTATTAATCTTACCAACTTTATCATAGAATTACTCTTGAGACTCTTTCAGATAAAACTTTGATTTTATTTTTTTGCATATTTCATTGTCACACAACCTCAAGTGTTCTCCATTGTTAGTCACGACTTAAAATTACGAAATATCTACTTAATGCCTTTAAATGATCAAGAACTACCTGAACAATTGTCATTTCCACATTTTAAACCTTTTCTGGTGAAATAGTTTTCCAGAATTGTTGCGTCTTGCGATTGGTTTCAAGGAATTTAACAGGAATTTTTTGGTGGCAACTGCAACTCATGATATAAAGGTGGCTTTAATCTAAAGTCAAATTGTCAAACAGAGTCGTTCATATACTTTTGTCTATTTGACATGGCAGTATAAAATGGAATGCCATTTTTCTACGTAAATGGCTATGTACTGGTATACTTATGTTCTTCTTTTGTTATTCTAATACATTCCAATGTTCTTGTGACCGGACCTTCTGTATGTCTTTTATCTACAACTCCCACTGACCTCAGAAAAAAAAGGTAATATAATCTCCTAGGTAGTGTGATATGTGACTTCATAGGGTTGGAAAAAGTAATCTCTCTTCTAATGCAGGATCTAATTCAAAAACCACGCCATGATGACATGATTCTAAAACCACGATTGAAGAATTGAAAACAAGAATAATGATAAGCTTGGTGGATTAACCACAGAAATCCACAACCCCAAGGGTTTCCAAGGGAGAAAAGCTATGGATCGGAATCCAAGAAGAGACTCAATTTAATAGTTTGATATTGTTCCAGTAATTAAGTCTTATATGATGTGGGGGATTGCGTCACTTGTATGATAAGAGAAATCCTAATAATAAAACCTAATGAACCAAGGCCCATCAACAAATTGGCTAATTATAAAAAAAACTACTTATTTAATTATTTACTAGCCTCGTATATAAATACTATTTAAGTACAAGTTTATCTCTACACTAATTAATAACATAAATAAAATTTCTTCACTCCCATTCCCCCACCATCTTCAACTCTTTTTGCTTTTACATTGTTTCAAGACTTTATGTTTCTCTCTTTCTTAATAAAAAAACTTGCAAGCATTGCACAAACGCCTTGATGACTCTATTCATACTTTAAAGATTGACATATGCTTTGAAGTTATATGATGAAAAAACTATTATAATATATGAATGGTTAACTAATGGGCAAAGACAATATACGCATATCAGTTATCATTTTGATAAACATCTACTGTCTGATGTCATGGACTTTGTATATCAGTTTTCAATTTGATGAAATTCTACTGTCTGATGTCATGGACTTTGTGTAAAACCAGTGATGAGGAACGCATTCTAGTAGAAAAACTAGCCTCATATAAGGCATCAAGCACAGAGTGCTCAAGTTCATTCACCGGTACAATTTTTTCTTTTTACTGTGAAACTTCATTGACATTATTAAACTATGCATGGAAATTTACTAAATTTAAGTAAACAGACTCTGATAGTCATTTTCTTATCCTTCATTGTTCTTTTACAGAGAATTTAAAAAGCCACTCTGGTCAATATGAGGCTTCAAGCTCTAAAAGTAACAAGGGTTCATCCTTTTGGAAACCAATAAAGAACTTCTGGAGGTATGTTATTTGTTTCAATATTAGTTTGGTATCCTTTCTCTCACACTTTTTTTACTTTTTATAAGTTTTGTGTATGCTAGCTTGTACTTGTAGTTGTTTCTGAGAGAACAAAGTCAAATTCTGATTGTTTAATCCAAGTAAATTTTCTGTGGTTAATTCATCGAATTTTTATCTTGTTCTTGTTTTTATTCTACATCTTCAAAAAATCTTCCCCGCATCATCTGGCTTGGAAGAATTTATTTGGGTTGTAAATGTTGAGCAACCCCGAGGAATCTCTTGAAATATTGTGCAAACTTCTGGAAGGTTCTAGAAAGAATGTGAAGGCATCATGAAAGTACTAGAATTGTTGAGATAAATCATGTATTAGAAGGTTCTTGAATATGTACTTGAAATTAATAACCATCTAGAATATTCTACTAGGCTCATGCACTTAATAATCATCTAGAAAATTCTGTTCTAGAAAATTCTGCTGCTTCTATAAATTGTACTCTGCAGATTTGTATCATTAGAACTTAGAAGATCTTGGGCTGCAGTTAAGTGTGTCTACTGCATGTAGAAGAGAGTGTTCCTAATGCTCTCAACTTGGTATCAGAGCTGTGTATCAGCTGTTGTGCTCAGTAAAGGCTGCTCGCAAAAGGAAGGCAGAATATTGTTTTTTTAGGCAGAAAATCTGCTGTTTTGTTGCTAGTATTTGTATTCCAGGAGATGGATATGAATGGTGGAGCTCTGAATCAGTTTGGCATGGAGAAGCTAACTAACAACAATTATCAGTACTGGAGGATGTGCATGAAGGCGTATCTCCAAGGACAAGATCTTTGGGATATTGTCGATGGAGGCGATATAGAATTGCCTCAGGATAGCCTTGAAAATTCAGAAGTACAAAGGAAATGGAAGATTAAGTGCGGGAAAGCCTTGTTTGCATTACGAGGCTCTATTCACAATGATCTAATTGATCATATTCGAGATAAAGAGTCTCCAAAAGACGTTTGGGAAACATTGGAGAAGCTTTTTACAAAGAACACGACCAGACTTCAATTTTTGGAGAACGAGTTGGCAAATACAACTCAAGGGAGCATGACGATTGCTCAATATTTTCAAAAAGTGAAGAATTTATGTGCTGATATTTCTGAACTTGATCCAGATGAGCCTATCAAAGAAGCCCGAATGCGAAGATATCTTATTCGTGGCATAAAGAAAGAGTACATCAGAAAATGATGAAGTGTTGTTCGCTAGAAAACAAAGGCATCATACTTATAATTACAAGAGGTGGAAGGCAAATAATCCCAAAGGAGCAGCTGATTGGAAAAGGAGTTCCAACAGTGAGGAGCAATGAAAACTCAAGGATTCAAATGCAGGAGCTGGCCAGGGAAGAACTTCAATCAAAAGGAGAGAAATTCTGACAATTCGCAATACGAGGCCAGGAAGAAAATAATATGTAACAGGTGTAGTAAACCTGGACATATAAAGAAGTTCTGCGGATCAAGATTTGTAGAAGTGTTTCTCAAAACGAGGAACATTCAGATGACTGGGGAACTTGTCTTTCAACCGAGACGACAAATTTGAAGAACTTTATACAAGAACCAGCCTTAACTTCTCTTGATAAAGGCAATGTAGAAGAAGGTTTTGCAAGTATCGATTATTCAAAAGATTGGATAATTGATTCAGGTTGCTCTTATCATTTAACAGGTAATGATTCTTTACTTTCACAACAAAAGGAATACATCGGAAATAAAGCAATCGTGACAGCAGACAACTCCATTCATCCAGTTGAAAGGGAAGGAAATGTAAAGGTTAAGGCAATGCAAGGACCAGTAAATTTGACCAGTGTATACCATGTTCCAGGTATGACAAAAAATCTGATTTCTGTTTCCCAATTAACAAATTCTGGTGGATATGTTTTATTTGGTCCAAACAATTTCAAAATTCTTGAAAATATCAAAACTATTGATGCTGATACGGTGCTAAAAGGGAAGAGAGTTAAATCTCTTTATGTTTTGTCAGCAAGTGAAGCTTTTGTGCAGAATACCAGCCAACAAGATAAAGCATCTTTGTGGCATGCTCGGTTGGCTCATGTGAGTTATAAAAAGCTGAAAACTATTTCAGCAAATAATGTTGTTAGCGGGCTGCCTAATTTGGGAAGCTTTAATCGTGAAGTTGTTTGTGAAGGATGCCAATATGGCAAAGCACGTCGTCTTCCGTTCGAAAAATCTTCAATAAGAAGTACAAAACCTTTGCAGCTGATTCATTCTGATTTATTAACAAGCAATGCATCAAGTTATAGTGGACTTCACTATATGCTTGTAATTGTTGATGACTATACGAGATTTTCATGGGTTTTCTTCATGAAGGAGAAGTCTGAAACTTTCTCAATCTTCAAGCAATTAAAGAGGAAGGTTGAGGGGGAGCTTCGAAGAAGGATTAGGTGCTTGCGGACCGATAATGGAGGGGAATTTACATCAAACAAGTTTGTTGATTTCTGTGACAGGCATGGAATAAGAAGACAATTTACATTTCCACGAACATCACAGCAAAACGGAGTTGCTGAACGACAATTAAGACATTTACAAGAGGTGAGTAGAAGTTGGATACATGCAAAAAGTCTTCCTCAAGAATTATGGGCAGAAGCCATGAGGTGTGCTTGTCATGTGATAAATCGTTTACCCTCAGACTTTATCAACATGAAAACTCCTTACGAACTTCTCTACAAGGAGAAGCCCTCGGTTTCATATTTCAGAATCTTTGGCTCTACATGCTATGTTCACGTTTCTGATCAGCTGTGTGCCAAAATGGATCCTAAGGCAAAGAAATGCGTATTTGTGGGCTATGATCCTAATAGAATAGGATGGCGATGTATGGATCCTGAAACACTCAAGGTTGTGACATCAAGAGATGTTGTATTTGATGAAACATAGACCTGACAATTCGGATAATCGGTTCGGTTTCGGATCAGATCAATTTCGGATCAGATCCGCTTTCGGATTATGATATATTTGAAGACCAATCGGATCGGATGTGATTCGGTTCGGGTCTAATTCGGATTAAAATCGGATAAAATTCGGATTAAAATCAGATAAAATTCGGTTCGGATTAAATTCGGTTCGGATATTTTCGGATCATAACTTATTTATTTTTTTCAATTTCTGAGATTTAAAAATATCTTTTTTATTTAATTTAGTATTTCTAAAATAATATAATATACTTTTACAAAAGAATATGATTAAATAAGTATGTTATCATAAACATAAAATTGTTTAAAGTATAATTTTTGCTTATTTCGGGTCATATTCGGTTCAGGTAATATATTATTCGGTTTTTATCGGTTCCAAGTTATAATCCGATCTTGTATTTCGGATCATTTTCGGTTAAGTTTTCGGTTCGGGTTGTTTTCGGATCGGTTTA
Organism: Apium graveolens; assembly: GCF_009905375.1. Lineage (NCBI taxonomy): Eukaryota > Viridiplantae > Streptophyta > Magnoliopsida > Apiales > Apiaceae > Apium > Apium graveolens. The sequence continues at coordinate 156,830,676 of NC_133650.1, forward strand.
ATTCGGTTTTCGGATAATTATCAGATTGTATAATTCGGATCTCGGATCGGATCTCGGTTTCATAAATTTCGGTTCGGTTCTTCGGATCCAGACCCATTTTGCCAGGTCTAATGAAACATCGTCTTACTATGTACAAACTATATTAACGAAACTTGCAAATCAGCCAAACGATGAAAATGAATATATACAAGACAAAACAAATGCTCCAAGTCCAACCATACCTCACGATGATTATGCAAGTGAAAGTGAGGAACATTATGAAGAAGATAATGGAGATCAAGGAAGTGATCAGTTGCCACGAAGATCGCAAAGAACATGAAGAAGGAATGAAAGGTACAACGACTACACTATTGGAGCTGATTATGATAAAATAACCGAATGTTTCTTTGCTGGCCCTTTTGATGAATCTGAATCATCAACATATGAAGATGCAAAAGGCAATCAGAACTGGGAAGCTGCTATGGAGGAAGAAATATCAGCACTTTATAAGAATGAGACGTGGGATCTAGTTCCCAAACCTGAAGGAGTTAAACCAATTTCTTGCAAATGGGTTTACAAAGTTAAACTTAAATCCGATGGAAGTGTAGATCGATATAAAGTGAGGCTTGTAGCTCGTGGTTTCTCCCAAAAATACGGGTTGGACTATGAGGAAACTTTCAGTCCAATAGCAAAGATGGCGTCCGTTCGAGCTACTTTATCTATGGCTGCCTCAAAAGGATGGAAACATTGGCAACTAGATGTGAAGAACACATTTCTTTATGGAGACATTGATAGAGAGATTTACATGGAGCAGCCTTCGGGATTTAAATCAAAGAATTTTCCAAGTTATGTTTGCCGACTCAAGAAAGCTCTTTATGGGCTTCAACAAGCACCGCGGGCCTGGTTTGGAAAAATTGCTCAATACCTCTCATTTTGTGGATATGTTTCTTCAAGTGCCGATGCAAATTTATTCATAAAGAAAGATTCCAAGGTGCACGTTCTTGTGTTATTATATGTCGATGACATGATAATAACCGGTAACGATGAACAAGAAATAAATAAATTGAAAGATGAACTCGCTATTCGGTTTTAGATGCAAAATTTGGGAGAACTAAAGCACTTTCTTGGATCGGAGATATCAAGGTGCAAGGAAGGTATCCTTGTTTCTCAAAGTCAATATGCTAAAAAGATCCTTGAGAAATTCAAGATGATTAATTGCAGACCAGGACCTACTCCAATGGAGCAAAATCTGAAGTTGAAAGCTAATATTGGGAAAGAGCTAAAAAATGTAAGGACATATCGCACTTTGGTTGGAAGCTTAATATATTTGACAATTACAAGGCCCGATATTTCTTTTTCGGTTGGAGTTGGTCAATTCATGCAAAAGTCAAGGAAGCCACATTTGGATGCAGCTAATAGGATACTTCGCTATCTTAAACACACAATGAATTATGGGTTGATGTATAAAGAAGGTGCGGAGATTTTACTTAGTGGATTCACCGATGCAGATTGGGCAGGTGATCCGTCATCAAGAAGATCTACTTCCGGCTATACCTTTGACCTAGGTTCAGCTGCAATCTCATGGTGCAGCAAGAAGCAAGCTACTGTTGCATTATCAAGTACAGAGGCATAATATAATGCTGCGACACTTGCCGCACAAGAGTGTGTATGGTTAACGAGACTGCTCAAAGGACATTTCTCATTCTAAGATGGAAGCAGTGAAGCTATATTGTGATAATATGAGTTCGATTCGTCTAGCTTCAAATCCAGTATTTCACGCAAGAACTAAGCACATCGAAGTTCACTATCATTTCATACGAGAGAAGGTGCTGAAAAATGAGATTGATCTTATCAAAGTGGATACCAATGAACAACTTGCTGATATATTAATGAAGGCTTTACCTAAGGCGAAATTTGAGTTTCGTAGAGCCCAACTTGGCTTAGTACCCGAAGTTCACACATAGGGGGAGTGTTGAAATATTGTGCAAACTTCTGGAAAGTTCTAGAGAGATTGTGAAGGCATCATGAAAGTACTAGAATTGTTAAGATAAATCATATATTAGAAGGTTCTTGAATATGTACTTGAAATTAATAACCATCTAGAATATTCTACTAGGCTCATGCACTTAATAATCATTTAGAAAATTATGTTCTAGAAAATTCTGCTGCTACAATAAATTGTACTCTGCAGATTTGTATCATTAGAACTCAGAAATCAGATTATATTCAGAAATAATTCCCTTGTTCTCTCCTGTGTTAAACAACAGTGTGTGTGTTTTCTTTGCATTTTCTGCCTAGTTCTTAAGTCTGATCTTGGGCTGCAGTTAAGTGTGTCTACTGCATATAGAAGAGAGTGTTCCTAATTCTCTAACTGAATCAACAATTTTAAATGTCGGAAAAACCAAAAGTTCTAAATGCTCCTAAATATACAGATATTAAAAGTAATAGAAGAATATTCATATAAAATGTCGCACAGAGAAATCCGAGTACAAACGATTATATTAAAATTTTCACATAAAAAATGTTTATACAAAATAAAAAACCTGATTTGTACAAAATATCCGGGTTGTATAATACTATAATCCAAGAATCCCTGCCTCCTTGTTGTATAATCCAAGAATCCCTGCCTCCTAAGATAGCATCCTTATGTCCCCTTTTGGATGTTCTGATAAACAAATATTAGTTCAGAATAGATTTAATAAAAGGTATACTATATACTCCCTCCGTCCCTTTCGATTGTTTACATTTTTTGAGAGAGTATCCGACACGCATTTTAAGGTGCATATAAAGTATAGTTCTGTAATTTTTTTTTACAATTTTCTTTTTCTGAATAAAAGTTGAATGTTTTAATTTTTATTCAGAAAAACAAAATTGTAAAAAAAAATTACAGAACTATACTTTATATGCACCTTAAAATGCGTGTCGGAGACCCTCTAAAAAATGTAAACAATTGAAAGGGACGGAGGGAGTATATTATTAGGATTATTCTATAAAATGTGGAGAAAAATAAACAGATTTATTTTCTCTATTATTAGGATCTGTTGCCTAAGTGTAAGGATTCACTCCACTATACAAGGAGCTGTAGTATATATAAGGGAATGTAATACTTTATCGGTTTTTCTATTATGTTCATATGATAAGCGCGGAAACTTATAATTTTAGTGCATCTTTGATTGGTTACTTTTTTATAATAGTGGTGGACCCTCCTGCATTCACACCAACTCCACCAATCAAATTGACCTAGACTTATAAATTTCCGTACTTATCATGTGCCCATGGGCACACAATAGAAAAACCGATAGTTTATTATTAGAAGACTATGATTTTTGTTAAATTGAGATTGTTTTCTTTGTCGTTATTTCTTTATGTTATTTAAGTTGTGCCATGGTTGGGTTTTGCGGGGCTATAGTGTAAATTCTTTCCACGGTTTCCCAAAGATCAACACTTTCGAATATGTTTCTGTGTGTGCTGCCTAGAGATTTCTAAGAGATGATAGGTCTTTTTTTTGCTAAGCGAGATGATAGGTCTTTGAAACATTTTCAGATTTAGATGCAGTGGCTTAAAATTGTAAACAAGGTTTATGCTTTTGGTTGATAACTTGAGTCTTGATATGGCTTTTGCGTGTGGTTTTGTCCACATGGTCCCTTGAGAAAAGAGCTTTCTTGCTTTATATCTTATAAAATAGGTAATAGATAAAGCAAAGAACAAGATATATGCCGATTATAAGATGTGATATTATATTAGGATCAGGTCATTTGAATAGGCCTGAAAAGTTTTTAGCTGAAATACAAAGATGCTCATAACGTTGCATACTCATTATGTGTGGGGTAGTACATACTCTATAGATTTCTTTTTATTTTATGATTAGCGTTGCATACATTACTCAGGTACATTAGTGTATCAATCTAAAGATTCGGTTCAGTTACTTTGATCAGTTTGGAGGTTTAAAACGGAACCGGACCGAAAAATTTGGATTTTAATATAACAAACCATTACCAAACCAGACCATTGATAAAGCGTAAAATTCGGTTTGTACGGTTTGCTATATTCTTGCTCCATGTGGTCAATGTTAAGGATAGGTCATTACATGTAAATGAGTTCAAGCATATTTATGGCAGGTATCGTCATTTCAACCATTAATGTACAAGTCTTTGTTTCAAAAGAAATGAATTAGATTACTGATATGGTGCATTGGTGTTTTCACCGAGTGTATACAGATTGTAGATCCTCTTTTAAGATGGTTCATAATATGAAATATCGCTACATCAAACTGAATGAGGCATAGACGCATATTACTAGTTATCATCTACAATAGGCAGTCCGTTTCGTTGAAATGATTATGTCACTCTCATATTAATATTGTATAATTTCATTTTGGCTACTGTACTATTTGCAGGGAAAAGCATTCCGGGGAGAGGTTTGCATCAGTCAGTGTGGACACGTCTATTTTCTCTAATAGACTTCCAAGTTCGCCGTTTTCTTTTACTCTATCAACTGTTTTTATTTTCACATGCATATTTACGTTGCTGGGAACAGTGTTGCTACATAAGCAAAATTCAAAACCACAGAAGAAAGTCTATATAAAATTGCAGCCTTATGTGTAATCTGGTCCAGCTGCAACATCCTTTTTAGCTATAGGAAGAAAAATTTTGGTCTACATATGTATCATTTCAATAATACTCGTTTGAAGTTCAATTTCATCCTGTCTACATTTAAGATGCATCCTGGGTATATATACCAATGTATTAAATACGGATGAACTACAATTTGCAGCGAGTCATAGTCAGGTTTGAGGTTTGGCAACGGTATGCTAAATTGATGATTCTTTTGTGAATTACAAGAACTTTGATGTTGTGTTAAGTTTTTAACTGTAATTAAGTCTGTAGATTTGTTACTAATTTATATAAAACTGACAAATCTGAAATACTGAACTATAATTCATCTTGGTCAGATGTACAGTGATAAATTATAATTAGTTTCAAGGTTATTTATGGTAATTTTTAAGGCTATGCATTTTTTAGCCCTTTATATTTACTAGAATTTTACGCTTGGCATATACAAATTAAACATTTATTTTCATTATCCAATTCTACTTTAATATTTTATTCCATTTTTAATTTTAATTTTAAAAGATGGTTGCTAATGTTATATAGAGTTCTACTCAGTTACAAACCAAATTAAAATAAAAATTAAAAACCCCAGCCCAACCCAAACTTGGCCCAAAAATAAGAACATCCAGACCAGCCCAAAATAAAAAGTAGTTACCCATTATTCAAAATTATTTTTGGCGCATATACACACACGATACATACAAAACAGTTACAGACTTGAAAGTCATTTATTATCAATTCAACCGCTACAAACAGTCTAAAATCAAATAAAAATTCATATTCATCACTTTATGCAGAGATTAGCAGTACGAATTTGAAGGAAGCTATTCAAATATCAAACAAATCGCTCGAAATTTGTAGATCTGAAGCTTGTTCTTCAAAAAATCAGTAAAAACTTATCAACGGTAAACATCATTCGATTATCACTTGCAGTATTGGTTGATATAAAGTTGTATACATATATGCATGTTGTTTTTTTGTGATTTCTGTAGGTTTTAATTAATTTTTGTCATGAAAATATTGATTGATGATGTTTTTGTGTTGTTGAAAAGATGTTAATCAGTATTCAATCACTGATCTAACTACTAATAGAGTATGTTTTACTGATTAATACTCTTCCTAATTTGTGTTTCTAAAATTTTATGCTTTTACTGATTAATACTCTTCCTAATTGATGTTGTGTTTTGTTGAAATAGATATTAATCAGTATTTAATCACTGATCTAACTAATAATAGAGTATGTTTTGAAACTTTGTGTTTCTAATTTGTGTCTAAAATCAGTATTTATGTGAACAAAAAGTGTTCTGTATTTTACAGTTTAGGTTTATAATGTTTCTTAGATTAATCTGTTTGCATGTTTGAGTTTTATTGATTTTACCTATTTTTAAGATATATTTTGAAAACATCAGATGTTTCTATGTGCAAAATTTATCGACAATAAACATCAATCGATTATCACTTTTATTAGTTGATTATTACTCAATATGTGTTTTTTTTATTGTTGTGGTTTTTAATTAATTTTTGTCATTAAACTATAAAGTGATGTTGTTATTATATTGTTGAAATAGATGTTAATTAGTATTTAATCACTGATCTAAGACTAATTTAACTGCTAATAGAGTATGTATTCAAATTTTGTGATTCTAATTTTTATGCTCTTACTGATTTGATTATGTGAACAAAAAGTGTTGTGTATTTTACTGATTAGGTTCATATTGTTTCTTAGATTAATGTGTTTGAATGTTTGTATTATACTGATTTTCAAAATATATTTTGAAACAGTGAATGCATTACTTGTTGAGATATTTATTAGAAATTAGGGTTGTTTAAGGAATGGAATAGACTCAGATTGATAATTTGAGCTTGGATTGACTGAATTTTGCTTGGACGCCCGGATAAAAAATTAAGTTGAGCTTTTTAGTTAGAATAGAATTCGAGTTTATGCTAATTCTTTTGTGAGTTTGTCTGTGGATTCCTGGGAGATATCTATGAACAATGAACATAATTAGTTGGATAGTGTTATTTGAACGTTACTTTACATTCAATTAATTTCGGATTTTTGTGACTAAATGTTTTAATGGAATGCGTTTATAGCGCAATTTTATATTTTTCTAAGAGATGTATTAGATGTTTCTATTAAAAAACTATGTGTCTTAGATCTGAAGCTTGTTTATTTAAAAAATCAATAAAATGAAATATGATTCCAGTTACCAATGTTTTGAGATGTGTTTAATTCCTGTATGATAATATGTAACAACATTTTTTGCAGGAAAAAAATGGAAGCATGCAGAAGTCCACGCCTTCAAAAATTAAGATCGCCATCAAAAGGAAAAGTTGTTGAGTTGGTTGCTTATACAGACTCTGAAAGCACAGATGAAGATATAATGAAAGAAGTACCCAAAGGTATATAGAATTTTAAATTAATAACTTGAATCTAGTATTTTTTTAATAAAAGGATTTAATCATTAATTTAATATGTGTAGAGAATCAACATAACAATAAAAGGAGAGACAAGGATTCTTCTATGGAAGAAAATGTTACAATGCCACCAGTTAAATGGAAGAAAGCAAGAGCTAAAAGACCTCAACTAAGTCCTTTTCGTGAGGTATTTTTCTGTAAACGCGTGAAAATAATCAAATTTTTAGCGATTTTCTGAGTTCTTTATAAATACTAGTTATATGAAAACTGCAGCTTGTATATTAGTTAGGGTCTCGTAAACTGATTTTGACTTGAATGATGTAAACTTCAAGGCCGACCCTATTTAGAACTAGAAACAGGGGAATGATTTTTGGGTAGCTCGCATGATTTTAACATAATTTTTTCGCACCATCTTCTGAACTCATTCAAAAGAAACTCAAATTCTACCCGTGTGTGTGTAGTATAGAAATATATGCCATATTTGTGATTTGACACAATTCTAGTCTTCAAAGTTAAGATGGTGGTGATCAGAAAAGCTAATTAGAACTTTCACTAATGAATTCAAAAACAGAATGGAAGTATATTTCCTACAAACACATATAGGCCAAGAATATCATACTTTTTTTCAATGGTTGTGAGTGTAGTACCGGGGATTTAACTTGTGAGTAGTGATGACAAATTATTAGCTGAGCATGAAAGATTGTATCTGTCTCGAATTAGACAGATACAAAATTTTTGTATGATTTGGTGAACTTGTTTAGCCTAGTTTGTATATAGAGAACACATGTACCTACATTCCAGACTTGCCTCATCTGAATGAAGAATGTTATATATTCTTCCTAACAGTCATTCATAAGATTCCAGCAAGGTTCATATATATAGCTAAAGTCTAATTGACAATTTTATGCATGCCTTGTTCCCAAATAATATTTTAAACCAACAAAATGTTCTGTGCCATTAATATAACAGGTTGAAGACAGATCTGTGGATAAAAATAGAGATGAAGATACTACTGAACAAACGACGGATTATGAAGAAGGAGCACAGGAGAAGATAAAAAAAATAAAATTCTGTTGAAAGGTATTTATAATAATAAATAATTATTAATTAGTGTTAACTATACAATCAGTATATTTACTGATTCATTTTTATTTTTGGTTCTTCATTCATTGTACTAATCAATAACTGAATAACTGACAATCTTTTTATATATATGTATATTTTCCTGTTTTTCAAATATTAATGATGAATAAAGATCAAGAACCAAAAAAAAAGAGAAAAAACCTACAAAAGAAAATCAAATATGGATGATCAGGTATTAAATTGTATTATATGTATTTTAGTTGTCGTAGATCAGTATTTAATAACAAAAAAATCACAAAAAGAACACTGTATAATTATCCTATTTATAGTTAAGAGACTAGACATTACTTTTAGCTAGCAATATTAATTTTGTGATTATTGAATTCTATTAGGAAAATGACAATCAGAAAAAAGCTGAATTAGAAACTCTCCAGGACTTTTTAGCGAAGTAGTGTTTCATCTGTCCGATGATCAGAAAAAATGGGTGGAAAAGTCTGGATTTGGTGCATTGCTTGATTTTGATTTGGAGATGATACCATCAAAATTAAGTTTAAAAGTAGTTCAAGCATTTAACCATAAGAGTGTGATGATAGAAATTGAGAAAGGAAATATTGAGATCACTGAAAAGGATATATTCTATGTACTTGGACTACCTCATGGAGGTAAAAAAGTTGAACCAGTAACAAATGAAGAAACTTCCAGAAGAATGTAAGAATGGTTATCTCAGTTTCCAAATGAGCAAATAACAGCAGCTCGAGTTGTTGAGAAGATTAGAGAAGAAAGGAATGTGACAGAGATGTTTAAAATCAATTTTTTAGTTGTTTTATCAAACGTTCTCATAGGAACAACTATTTATTCGTACGTTGATAAACAATTAGTAAAATTTGATGGCTTGGATAGTTGTGTTTCATACAACTGGGTTGCTTTTCTGATTCAATCTCTAGTAATGGTAAAAGACAGTTGGAATAATACAGCTTCAACATTTTTCAGAGGCTCACAAATATTTCTTACTGTAAGATAATTCTTTTGTTCCGTTAAAATAATTACTTACTGATAAATATTACTATTAATCTTCACTAATAAAATTTATTTTATTTGTGATTATTAGTTGTTCTATGTTGACCGAGTGAAGCACAGGGTTGTTCAGCTAGTTGAAAGAAAATTTCCCACTTTTAAAGGATGGACAGAGGAAAAACTGAAAGAAAGGCAAGCAATGGAGATTTATACCGGAGAGTTTGGGAAATGAAGAATTCTATCTACGCTAAAGGAATACTTTTCACAATCACAATCACAAAAAAGTCCAACTCTGGAGAGGGTAAAACATAATTTATAAGTTCATTTGTTGCATATCGTACAATATTAATATATATAGTGCAGTTAGTCGTTATATTTACAATGTATTCTGTTTATCTATATAGAAGAATTTATTGAATGGCAATATGATTGAAGGATAGAAAGATGATAAAGAGTTGAATGATGATGGGAAATCGGCACAACAGAAAGTAACAAATGATATCGACAATAATGATGGATCATGGCCAAATGACGAGAATATTACTGAAATGTCAAAAAAGGTAACATAGTTCATGGATAATTTAAAGATTTTTCTCACAGTTTTTTAAATAAATTTTTAGACCTACTTATTTTATTTACAAAAGACCTGGGATCAATATACTTCTCTTGATGATGATAATTTGTCTAGTCAAGAACATGTTTATGACGGATGGAATGATTGGCCACAAGCTAAGGTAAAATCAGAAATATGATATTAAAAACAATTAACTAGTGTGAAATATGCAAATATTTAAAGTAGGAAAACATCAAAAACTATATCTCTATCTGATTAAATTACTACATATCAATGAACTAATTGTATTTTATATTTTTATGCAACAGAATTGCAATACTGATGAAATGGGTGAACATAAAAGATGGTTAGGAGTGAAATGAATCTATACCGATTGAAAATGAAGAAGATGACAAATCAGAAGACAATATTAGTGACATGGCAGAGCAGGTAATATTGTAGATTATTCGCATACACTTCTTGATTAGTAATTTAACTTGACTATCTGTAATTTGTGCTCTAGAACCCTGGTTTGTAATCTGGTGCTTTTCTGCTTCTGTTGTGTTGTTGAACACCCTGTCTTTTGCCATGAATTCTTTTCCAACAGCAGCTACACACGTATAAAAAAGAATAGATTAATAATCGTACTATAGATTAATACACGATTGAATAATGAAGTTATAATCAAGTGTTTCAAGATGACTTTATCTTCATTAACTGTATATGATTTATAATACTAAATCATGTTCATTCAACCAATATTTTAGCTAAGTTAAAAACCGTGTAAAATTCAACCAATAAGCTAACTACAAGTAGTAGCTGGTCACAGAAGTACATTTTACTAATCATTAAACTGTAATTTATTAATTTATTAATTTATTAATTCTGTTAGTAATGTTTATTGATATCTGTAACATATATAAGAAAACTTATTGAATGTCCATTTTTAATACAATGTTCATTGTCAGGATTATGTGGATTTGTTGCGTGACAGAGCAACAAATATTATTAATTCAAAAATTCAATTTGAGAAGGATCTTTTGAGTGCTATGGAAAAATATCCAGATAATATGGAACTCAGAGTTGTTAAAGATGTGTTCAATGAAATTTTTGATAAAACAAATGCTGAAGTTGCACTACTAGAAAAAGTAGAATAGACATCGCCTCTTAGACGTCGGTTGCTCTTTGAGCCGATGTAAAAGGTTTTTTAGACATCGTTTTTTATCAACCGATGTCTTTTGTTAATATAGACATCGATTTTTTAGCCCAACCGATGTTGTAAGTCTGTTTTAAAAAAATGATTCAGCGTGCCTCCCACATTTCCCCCCTTAGCCAAATATTTTATTCCCTCTTAAAAATCCCCCGTTTTTTCTTGAAATTTTTCAAGTATCCAAATATCCCCCTCCCTTATCTAAAAACATAAAACAAAAATAAAAAACATTCATTTCTATCTCTTTCTCAAACCAGCTCTCTCCCTTCTCTCTCTACTCTCTTTACTGAAGAACTCGATTCAATTCATCTATTGGAGAACTCGACTATCTATGCTCTTTGTGCTCGACTCTCTCCTCTCATTCGATCTAATACCTCCCTCCCCAAACCAGTTCTCCCCAACTCTGCTCTCTTTTCTTCGGAGATTGAAAAAGTCTTAAAGAGGTAAGAATCGGAGTTTATCTAAAGCTTAAATCGGAGTTTAAAGCATAAGGAGGCCAAAACTTGAATTGGGTAACCTTTAAAATCTAATTTTTAAATTAGGGGGTTTAATCTGAAACCCTAATTTTTTAATCAGTTAATTTTAATTAGTTTAAATAGTTGATTTGGAACCCTAATTATTTTTAATTAGTTGAGTACTTGTTTGATTTGAGCAGGTTAATTTTTAATTAGTTTTTTAATAAGTTGAGTAACTATTTGAATTGCTTATGTGGGTGTCAATTTTAATGTATATGCTTGTGTATGTTGTGTCAAATGTATTTTTTTATTTTTTTCTTTACTTAGTGTTATGTTTTTTTTGTGGTAAGGAGTGAGGATAATGTTTTGTTTTTGATTTTAACTTTTGATCAAGTGAAAATTTGGAGTCTTGCAACGCAGTAATTTGGAGTCTATATCATCATCTAATGTAAGCTGTTACTTAAGATTCTATACTAGCGAATCTCAAGACCTTCCAATCAGTTGTATGCAATTCAATACCATGTTTTTTTCTCTTCATTTTCCTCTGTTAAATTTTAAAGTGAACAAATCGGATCTGTATTTGTGTGTTGATGTTGTGTTTATGAAATGGTGTAATTTTGGTTTCAGAAATGGTGTTCTTTCGGAGTGTTTCGCTGCTAAACAAGCTGCACTCTCGGACTGTAAGTTATATATTTGTGTTGTTTGATATTTTATGTGAATCTCAGTAATATAGTGCGTTGGTTTCAAGTACAAACCTCTGACTTTCTTCTAACTATTGCTTGTTTATTTATGTAATAGTTGTATAACATTTATATGCTAGTTTCTATGGCACAAAATACCTTTTAGATGTTTTCAATGCAAATCATAGTGGATTTGTGAATATTTTATGTATACGCGTCTCTATTGGTGGTTCTGGAAATCGTGTTAGTGGTTGTAGTTGATATATATGAATACAAAAGGGTACACTTTTGATTTCAAAATAATTCTGCCTTTCCTGGTTGTTAATTCTCACAATAGAAATATTAATCAATGTTGTCGAGTCAGTAGTATCATTCATACTGGTTGAGAAGATATATAATCATTTAGTGCAGAGGATCTTGATAAGTACTTAACTGGTGTACAAAGGAGACATGAACACATATCTCAAATTGAAGAAAGAAGAATAAGATATGATGCGGCTCTTGAAGATGCAGAGGTATCTTCCGAAAATTCAATAGAAATATAACACCATACCAAATGTAGGTTACTGGAGCTTCTAGCAATGGGACCGCATATATTTTGGAATTGTAGATGCTTATTAGTTGTATAATATCCTATAGGTGCTGGCTAAACTTGAAGCTGAAAAGAAGAGGGAAGAAGAAGCTTTGGAATCTCAAAGAGCAGCAAAAGAAGCAGCGGAGTCAAAACGATGTTGATCCAGGCTTTCACAGCAACATGTATGGTAACTTTATCCAACGTTATTTAGTTGTAGTCTCTATGTGGATCTCTGCGCTATAGACAGGAAGGACTGTGCCATACTATGTCTTATTAATCTTCCATTTCCTCGTGTAAGATGGGTTTTTTAATTTGATTTGTTAAAATTAATACCTGCTTTCATGCTCAGTGATTGGCGGTTATACATTGCACCTTTTTAGAAAAATGAGAACATTTGAATGCTTAATAATGCAAAGTACAAGATTAATAATTCCCACCGTAAAAGTAACTGTAGTTATAAGTGCAACAACTACTATTTGGGTGTTGGTCCTGTCATTGTACGTTTCTACTCTCTTTTTCTCATCTTTGCATCACTATTGTCCATCATTTCATTTCTACATTTATTGAGTAGACAATCTTTTGTTTGTCGTCTATTTGGAAGTACTATACTTTAAAAGATATCCCTATCCTTCTCTGTGCCTGTGCCTTTCTGCCAAAAACAAGACCTCCCAAAACTTCCGATGATGATTAGTCTGGGCATGGTCAAGTGAAACTTTAATTTGTACCTATAAGTAAAGCTTACAAATTTAACAAATGTTTATCTTCAATGTTAAGAAATAAATTGAAAAGACTTTTTTTTTTATATTAGCTAAAACCAAACATGAATAGAAATTATATACTACTATATATACTAAAACCCCCAGCACTGACAACCTTAAATGCCCTCGAGGCCTCACCTATAGAGACTAAAGAGTTAACTTACGATTAACTACGTACTAAAACACCATATTTACCAAGATGGAGGTTCTAAATTAGGTTCTACCTGTATTAAAAACAAAAACAAAATAGTAACTACTTTATATTAAATTTTTTACTTTTAACAGGGATAAGATATCAATAAGATTAGTTGGTGTAAGCTAATTTAAACCTATTTTTTTAAGAACCTGTTCATCAGTAATTCCATCTTCTAAATACAACAAATCTCGAGGAGTCCATCTTTTGTTGTTCTTTGCCATTAGATCTAGTCCTTTATGATTTATGAGCTCTGGAACGTAACATTTATTCGTGCCTCGGTAGGAAAGAGATAACCGGAGTAGGTGGAGAGGTGTATTGCCATCCTGGTCTTTCTGTTCCAGAAGCTTTTTCATATGTACTACTAAATTTTCTTGTATAATCTTGACAAGTTTTATTAATAGCTAGGTAGGCCAAAGACGACTTCGGCCACGATTTCATTAGTTCTGTAATACAAGAGTCAGTATATATATAAACACATAGTCAAGTTCTGCCATTGGAGCCAGCACCATAGATCGCCATTTCCCTAGTTATGTTACTCTTGGCAATAACATGCAGTTCAAGGTTAGTTGTCCTAATTTTGGTCATATAATTTATAAGGTTAGTTCAAGGTTAATTTACATAGCTGACATTCATTTGATAATCAGATTTAAAATACCGTAGTGTAATCTCTGTGAGGGCTTATCTTTAATGGTAAGTATGCATATATTGTTTTGGAATTCCTATATAGTAGAAAAATATGTTGAAAATTTTACCTTTAAAGCGATTGTTAAGTAGCGATCCTTATGTATCCCTCAGTTTTTTTTTCTATAGTTAAGTTCTTGTTTCGCAGGTAACCCTGGAATAAGGATGCTAATAACCTTCATGTTTCTGCTTTAAAACTGTAGAATGACGACCTAAGACTGACTACCAGATTATTAGAAGCTTGTTTTAGAAAGGAGCAGTTAACAACATATGCTCTTAAAAGTTTCAAAACTGAAAGTCGACATCCACTGAGCATAAAGACGAAGAATAGAACTGAATGGTGTTTCAAAGGAGGATCAAGGGTAATCCCCGGACCAACCATTCAGAGATTTGCTCGTAATAGAAAAAGCTGTTGAGTGTATGCTTCATGTAAGTTCATTTTCCAAAAATAATTTGATAGTAAATTTTTATTTGCTATGCATATCCTAAGTTGTTATACTTGGTATCTTTTCTTTTTGAATTTTTTCTATCCTTTTATATACAATTCCAAGTGTTCATCATTTAGATGAATTAATTTTTGACCTTGACATGCGCAGAATAATAACACTCTAGAGAAGACATATGCCCATATTTTTAGGACTCAACGACCCAGCTCAACTGCATTGATACTTGAAGAACCAGTGACCAAACTACATTCATTTGAGCAATGTATGAATGATATTATAGGCGTGAGAATTACAAGTTTTTGGTTTTTTCATTGTTGTAAGACTTGATTGGTTTGATTTAGTAATGATAATTAGAGTTTGATTTTAATAGTTTCTTCTTTTGACAATTTTTTGGCATCTATATTTTTAAAACGTGTAACATTTATTTCAATGAAAAATGATATTAATTTAACATAATAACATCAGTTTTAGTAGTATATATACACCAGTTCATGCAGAAAAACTGATGTTAAATACCACAACAGACAAATGCTTTAGAATAAAAAACCGATGATAAATAGTACAGTAGATAACGTTTGCTTACAAAATAGTGATGTTAATTATACTGATAGACATCAGTTTCATCTACTATAGAAATCAGTTTTTAAAAAAAACTGATGTTAAAACAATTAGTAACATCATTTTATTATGAAAACCGATGTAAAAAGTATTAATAACATCAGTTTTAACTAAATTATACCAGTCAGAGGCAAAATTATTGCTTATCCCACATATCTTTAAATTGATAAAAATATCATATTATAGTAATATATAAATGATAGATGTGCATTAGAAATTTAACATCAAGAAATAGATATCGATTTCATATTAAAACCCGATGTTATATGTCCCATTTCACATCAGTTTAAAACTGATGTTAAATGGGGTCTTTAACATCACCCACGAAGACATCGGATTTTTTTATTCATAGACATCGGTTTTTAGCCGATGTCTATTAACGTTTTTCTAGTAGTGTTGCTAGAAAAAGTGGATCTGCAAGTGTAAATGAGGAGGATAAACAGGAAGAAGCAAAAAATGGTGAAGAACCTTGCAATCCAAATGCAGAAGTTGCTACAAAGAATGCAACTGCAAGTTTTAGTGATGAAAGAACACAAGGGGCAGAAGTAACAACTGATAAAGAGGTGTGCACTCCAAACATCGAGTTTTCTGAGAGTGATGGTGTAGTTAATTTGGATCGAGATCCTCTAAGTCGAATGGATATTATAGATATATTATATTTGGAACAGGGGATCATACCAAACATCGAGTTATCTGAGACTGAGAATAAAGATCTTGCATTCGTTCCATCATTTGCACTTGGAGTGGATTATGATATCGTGAACCAAGTCTGTTACGATATTAATAAAGAACATGAACATGATGTTGGAAATGAAGATTTTGTGACCCCAAAACAGATGCTTAGAGAGAAAAGTACAAGAGTGATAAAGTTGGGTCTATATGCAAAGTCTCCATATATCAACAGAATTATTGATATTAATGCAAAATATACTTCTGAAGATATTACAATGTGGAGATACATGTCAATGACAAATAGATATGGACTATAAGTAATTCATTTATTTTTAACCGTAAAATTAGGAGAATATTGAATATGTGGAATACAAGGTGCTTTATTTATTATTTCATTAAGTTTTGATCTGTTCTTCTTTTATGTTCTGTTTTACAGGGAAGAGGTATTTGATTGGAATGGAATAAAATGCATAAGAGAGCATTTGTATACATTGAAATCTGATGCGAAAGTGTACTACTCTGCAGTCGACACATGGTCTACAATACTGAATGATACTGAGAACTATAAGGCAGAAGAATCGCCACTGCGTTTCTTTTGTTCTATTGGTGGTTTGGTAATTTACTATATTTTGATTAATAAATAAATATTTCCAATATTTTTCATTATATTAACATTATTCTTACATACAGAATTGGAGCCTTGATCCAAATAGGAAAGTTGCTCAAACATATCCTATCTTCTTGAATAATATGGATGCTATTCTAGAGAAATACCCCACAAGGAAACTTCAGGATGTAGACATGGTATATTACTGATTAAATCTTTTTAATTAGTTACTGATTTTGTACACATCATTGACAAGTTTTTTTTGTATCTTTATAGGTGTTCTTCCCTTTATATGCATATGAACACTACTATTTGATATGTTATAATTTGAAAAACCCAGCTTATGTTCTCATTGACAACATAAAGTGTGATGAAGAACCAAAGAAGTACTATGGAAAAATACCAAATATTCTGGTAATCTAATTATCTTAATCATTTTAATCGATAATGTAGCACTAAATTAATAATGTAGTACGAGATTGCTTATGTCTATATTCAGCTGTCGGGTCGCCTTCATTATTGATAATAATCATGTGCATGTATGATTACTACACCCATACAACAAAGATATATGATAAAATTACAATTAGTCCTTGGTGATATAATTAGCGTTAGAAGTAGGAACTCATACTGAATGTAATAAACTTACCTATTATTTAAATTGCAGCACTCTCACTTCATCAAATATTTGCAAGGGAAAGGTCTTGAAGCTATGTCTCAGACGCTTCGCAAGTTAAAGATTTCTTGCTTGAGGATGTCGTGGCAAACACAAGAAAATGCAAATGACTGTGCTATTTTTTTAATGAGACATATGGAGACATTTATGGGAAATACACAGAGTTGGAAAAGTAATTTGAAGACTGTAGGGGTAAGAAAAATCAAACACTACTATTTTTATATGTTAGATTGATTAGTACTTTTGTTTTGGTATTGTTATTTTGATAAATATATAATCAGTATTTGTTTACATTAGTTTTTGATTTATAACTTGTGTATATTATATTTATTTTCATTGCAGTGTGGTCAGTTCACACAAATGGTAAAGCTTCGAACAAAATACAACACTGCTATATTGACATCTCACATTAATGAAAAGAGCAGTGCAATCATATCAGAAGCAGAGAAATTGCTCAAAGATGATGCTGAAAAGACAATGATGAAGGTGGCTAATAATAAACTTCACAGTGCTGGTCCAAGTAAAAAAAAGATGGTTACATTTGCATCTAACCTCACTGAGAAATCTTGAAATTGTATTTCAGTACATTGAATTAGTAATTGTACAATGACTTAGTAATTTTTGGGATGTCTGTCATAACACCCAAAAATTGTTGATTTTTAGATTGTGATTGCCATTGTTATTGTTCATGACCGAAATGAATCCATTTTAAAACTGAAATTAATGTTTCGATTATTTTGTTTTTTGTACATTGATTACTCCAGGAATTCTGTACTTGGTCTTTTATGTAAGACAAATCAGTATAAAGTTGTCAATCACTAATACATAACAACAAATTAGTATTTTCTATTGATTTAATCACTATAACATATGATACAAATCAGTAATAAAACAAATATATGACAATCATATACAGTTACAACTTTTTTAACAACATTTTGATTTTAATCAAGCATGAAATTGTATTTCAGTACAATGACTTAGTAATTTTATGATTATTTTTATCATTCATGATTGAATGAATCCATATTAAAACTGAAATAGTGCTTTGATATTTATTTATTTTTGTCTATTATGTATTTAGTCTTTTATATTTATGCTTGTTAGTATAAATATGTAAGACCAATCAATATATTTGTTGTCAATCACTAATACATAAACAACAAATCAATATTGTCTATTGTCTTAATCAGTATAATATATCATACAAATCAGTAATAATCAATATATTTGACAATTATATATAGTTAGAGCTTTTTAGCAGTATTTTGATATTGAGGTTAAATTGTTCCAATCTCTCTCTCTCTCTCTGTCTCTCTCTCTCTCTCTGTCTTTCTCTCTTGTAAATATCACATTCACAACTGGTTTCCAAAATAATTGTTAAAATCTAATCAGATTTTCCATCAATAACAAAAACAATAGTATATACAGATTTCCAGTAACAAACCAAAAATAATAAAAGAGAAAATTATGAGACATGACTAGTTTAAAATTGTATCAACAAATTTAAAGTAATGTTACTACCTTCTAAACTAAATTTATCATATCAGAGTAATCTAACTAATATAGTTCAATAATTTACTCTGCCATAACTTTATTCCTCTTAACACATCTCCTCGCATCATGAGTATATGCCTTACACAACAAAAATTGCCGACTTCTTTTTTTTACATTTATTCAAAGCTTTCTCTCTCGCGCCAATCAGTCTTTTGAAGTAGTTTCCTTTGTTCTTGCACACATTTGGCACGAGTACAAAAATTTCTTCGCTAGACTGTTCCCCAACCATAGCAGCAATGTGATCTCTCTTAGTAAATACATCACAACCACCTTGAACATCCAAATCCGTATTCAACTGTTTTATAGTTTGATGCACAAAATCGAGCTTCTCAAACACCATTCCAATCTTGCTAACAGCTTGACGAAAGTCATACCAGATATTTGTCAATTTCAGAGAGGCTTGTTGCATCTTTATGTAATCATTTGATACTGAAACTGAATTAGACATAGTCCCTGAATTATCAATTTCCATCCAACGATTTAGAGCAAGGCTCATAGGAAACTTCGTAACTCCTATTTGTTTCAAACCACAAAAGGCATGTCTACAAACTATTCCACACATTACAAATTTTTTACATGAACAAACAGCATGATCCTTACTAACAGACACCTGCGTCAAAAAATTCAAATATAAAAGTTAAAAACTAAATTAAGAACTCATTAAAAATAATTATAAATCTTAAAAGACAACTAATTAAAGCCTGAAACTAAAATATACTTAAGTAATTTTAATAGAATACAAGAATATTTAGGGCAACTAAAAGATATTTATAAATAGATAAAACCAAACAATATTAAATTAACTTACTACCATTAAACATTTAAGCACTTACTGTCATTTATAAAACAACAACCTTTTTAAAACCAGTAAAAAATGTCACCTTGAATAGTTTATCTTTAACTTTGACATCCCTGATTTCCAAGTGCGTAACCCCATTTATCTCCTCACTCATTCGCTTTATTTGCATATCTAAACAAGAAGAAATTATTTCTTCCTGAACTTTATAAAATATTACACGAGTGAACAAAGTTGCTGCATCATCTTCAATAAACCATGTTGATAATGTCTCCGGAATGCAATTTTTTGACTCATGATCCAGCCTTTCAGTTTCATTCCTTTGCCGTTCCATTGCACTTTGGAAACACAACCAAAATTCACACAGAGTATCTTCTTGCCTATGAAACTGCCCAAAAAAGAAATTCTCACTCTCTGATCTCGATGTTGTCCTCATTAGACCAAACATAGGCTCATCTCTAAAAAATGATGGAATCCAAGAAGATCTGATAGAATACATGTCTGAAAGCCACTTATGCTCGTCTAATTTGAACTCCTTTAAAACTTTCGTCCAGCCTCTCTCAAACTCATCAGTCTCTATGTTAGATATATTTGATAATGTCATGTGTAATATGATTTGTGTTTAGTTTTCAGATCTTACCTAACAGGACAAATCAATACTTAACTGGAAATCAGCACTTATACTGAAGACAAAACTTAAGATATCAGAACTTAAGTTATCAGAACTTAAGGTTCAGAAGATATTTATCAGGAGATAATATCAGGACTTAAGATGACTTTCAGATAAGGCAGGCGGTTGATTGAAAGGAAAGAAGATCGAGACTAAGACATAAAGAATTGTGCATGAAGAAGGAATTCTATGAAGAATAGCATACTTGGAAGAAAAGAAAACTAGTTGATATATTTTAGGAAGCAGAATTATATTCCATATCAATTAGAAGATTATCTTGTAACTGTGTAGTATATAAACACGGGCATAGAGTTTACACCATAAGTGTTACGATTATCGAAGTTATTATTCTTTGTAATTCTAGCAGCTCTCGTGATAATTTGTTCATTACTGAGATTGGACAGTTCCATATTGTAACAGAGTTTATTGTGTTGAATAAAATCTATTTTCTGTTACTTAAGTTCTTATATTTGATTTGATTGTGCTAAAAACTGTATTCAACCCCCTTCTACAGTGTGTGTGACCTAACAAGTGGTATCATAGCCTTCTGTTAACACATAAACAGTTTAAGATCCAAAATCAATCATGTCTGAAGAAGAAACTCCAACCAAGCCCACCAAAACTGAAGAACCTCCAAAAACCGTAACTCATAGTTGATATGAGACTATAAGAGTTCCCATGTTGAAACCTTCTGAGTATTCCATATGGAAAGTGAAGATGGCTATATTTCTGGAAGCTACAGATCCAGAATATCTCGACAGGATTTATGAAGGACCACATATGCCAACCAAACTCTCTGTGGAAGTTGCAGGTCAGCCAACAAAGTCTGTACCAAAGGAGAAAAGTGATTACACTACTGAAGATATCTCATCGATTGTAAAGTATGCAAAGGTAAGACACTTGCTGCATAGTGTCATTCATAATGTCATGTCAAACAGGGTAATTAACTGCAAGACTACAAAAGAGATATGGGATGCTTTAAAAAAAGGTGTCAGGGAACTGATTCAATCAAGAAGAACAGGAAGACGATACTCACTCAAGAGTATGAGCACTTTGACTCAAAGCCTGATGAGTCATTAACTGATTTATATGACAGATTTGTCAAACTCTTGAATGATTTGTCACTAGTTGACAAGGAGTATGATATTGAAGTTTCAAATCTTAAATTCCTGTTAGCTCTTCCTGAAAGATGGGATTTGAATGCCACAATAATAAGAGACAACTATAATCTTGATGAAACAACTATTGATGAAATTTATGGGATGCTCAAGACTCATGAACTTGAGATGGAACAAAGAAGCAAGAGGAATGGAAGAAAGTCAAGGACAATTTCCTTTGTGGCTGAGGAGGAAAGTCCCAAAGAAGCTGCCTCAAGGAAAGGCAAGGGAAAGGCTCTCATCACAAAGTCTGATACTGAGTCATCAAGTTCTAATAGTGATGATAACTCAGAAACTGAAAGTATACCTGAGATGGACCCTGATGAGGAGATGATGAAGCTGTGTGCTCTTATGGTGAAAGGGATCACAAAGATTGCATACAGGAAATTCAGGAGAGGAAAGAAGTTTTTCAGGAAAGGTGCAAGTTCTGATAAGAAAGGTTTCAGAAAATCTGAAGGCAAAGGAGGAAAGTCTGACAAAGGAGATTACTCAAATGTTAAATACTACAACTGTGGTGAGAAAGGCCACATATCTCCAGATTGCAGAAAAGGGAAAAGTGACAAAGGAAAGGCTCTTGTCACAAAGAAGAAAAGTTGGTCAAATGCTTCAGATTCTGAGGATGAGGAAAATTATCCCTTGATGGAAAATGCTGATAGCAGTTCTGATACTGCTGACTTAAAGGTACCTCAAACTACTTGTGCCTTTCATATGGATGATATTACTGAGTTGAGAAGATATCTTAAAACCATATTCATTAGTTATAAAGATCAAACTTTAACATGTGAAAGATTAACTTCTGAAAATCTTGCTTATAAAAAGAGAAATGATTATTTAGAAAAAGAGTTAGTCATGTTCCATCAAACTCAGAAAGATAGAGATGATGCCTTTTATGTTAGGGATGAAGTGTTAAAAATGAATGAATCTCTAAAAACTGAGTTAAAAAAGGAAAGAGAGATTATCAGGACTTGGACTAACTCTGGTAAAACAACTCAGGATATTCTTAGTAGTAGAAACTGGAAAGAGGACTTAGGTTATGGAGATTGTAAGAACAGTAAGGGAACTATAGAAACTGAGCCTATAGCTGTTAAACAAAAACCAAAGGTAAATCCTGTTAAGTTTGTAACTGCAAAGTCTGATATTGATAAATCAGAAGTTAAGGAGAAAGTAACTTCTGACAAACATAAACATGATAAGCCAACTGAAGTTAATATAGGCTTAATGACTAAGAAGCAGCTTAAGCATAAGCTGAAAGATGTTAAGAATGTAAACAAGGTAAAGCCACCTAGGAAAAATAGGAATGGAAAGGAAGGTGTGAACAAAAGTAACAATTATAAACCTATTCCTAATGCTCCTAGAAAAACATGTCATAACTGTGGAAATTCTAACCATTTAGCTTCTTTTTGCAGGAAGAATAAAAATATAAACTCGTTACCTTCAAAATTAGGAGTTAAGAGTCAGTCTGTTAGATATAAGCCACAAAATCCTTGTTTTCATTGTGGTAGTTTATGGCATTCCATT
Source organism: Apium graveolens (assembly GCF_009905375.1). Taxonomy (NCBI): domain Eukaryota; kingdom Viridiplantae; phylum Streptophyta; class Magnoliopsida; order Apiales; family Apiaceae; genus Apium; species Apium graveolens. The sequence continues at coordinate 156,853,604 of NC_133650.1, forward strand.
TATACTTGTAAAGAATATCATAGTCTGTACTATGATTATTATCAAATAAAACCTTCTGTAAAGAAAGTTAGCATTATTCCTTCTAGTATAAGTTATGATGCAAAGTCTGATATTGCAAATTTTGATAATAAAACTGTTAACATAAACTCTGATTCTAAATCCGGTGTAAATGTTAACAAACTTAAAAAGGCCAAAGGATCTAAGCAAGTCTGGGTCCTTAAAACTAATCATTAGTGGTCTTTGTGATTGCAGGGCAACAGGAAGAACATCCTTGTTCTGGACAGTGGATGTTCAGGACATATGACTGGAAATAAAGCCCTGCTATCAAACTTTGTGGAGAAAGCTGGCCCAGGTGTTTCTTATGGAGATGACAACATTGGAAAAACTCTGGGATATGGCAATATCAATCCTGGGAATGTCATCATTGAAAAAGTAGCTCTGGTCTCAGGACTTAAACACAATCTGCTGAGTGTGAGTCAAATCTGTGACAGTGGTTATCATGTGGATTTCTTTGAAGAACACTGTGAAGTTGTAAGCAAATCTAAAGGCAAAGTTGTTCTGAAAGGATACAGGCATGGTAACATTTATGAAGCCAAGCTTTCAACAAATACTGATGGTTCTGCAATCTGTCTGTTGAGCAGAGCATCAATTGAAGAAAGCTGGGATTGGCACAAGAAACTCTCTCATTTAAATTTTAACAATATAAATGAATTAGTCAAGAAATACTGTCAAAATCAGTATTTGCTCCTGATGGCCTTTGTGATTCATGTCAAAAGGCAAAACAAAGAAAATCTTCATTCAAGAGCAAGACTGAATCATCAATTCTTGAGCCTTATCACCTACTACATGTTGATCTATTTGGTCCAATTAATGTCATGCCTATTGCAAAGAAGAAATATGCTATGGTCATAGTGGATGAGTTCACCAGATACACATGGGTGTATTTCTTGCACACAAAAAGTGAAACTGCATCTATCTTGATTGATCATGTCAAGCAACTGGATAAATTGGTCAAAGATTCTGTGAAGATCATAAGGAGTGATAATGGCACTGAGTTCAAGAATTTGATTATGGAAGAGTTCTACAAATACCATGGAATAAAGCAGGAATTTTCTGCTCCTGGAACTACACAGCAAAATGGAGTTGTTAAAAGAAAGAATAGAACTCTTATTGAAGCTGCACGAACTATGCTTGATGAAGCAAATTTGCCAACCTAATTTTGGGTTGAAGCTGTGCAGACTACTTGTTTTACTCAGAATGCAACACTCATTAACAAGCATGGAAAAACACCATATGAGATGGTGAAGAAAAAGAAGCCAAATCTGAAGTATTTTTATATATTTGGATGCAAGTGTTTTGTTCTTAAGACTCATCCCGAACAGCTATCCAAATTTGATCTAAAAACTGATGAAGGAATTTTTGTTGGATATCGACTTTCTACAAAAGCCTTCAGAGTCTACAATTTAAGAACAAGGGTTGTCATGGAATATATCAATGTCTCTTTTGATGATAAGAAGATTACTGGACTTGAAGATTTCAATGATCATGATCAGCTGAGATTCAAAAATGAAGTTTTAAATTTCGATTCTGTAAATCCTGATACTGCAAACTTTGATGGATTAAACTCTGATGTTATTGAAACTGTGGTGACTACGCCTAAGGAAAATGCACCTGTGCAGGGGGAGCATACTGAAGATCCAACCACATCTCAAAAAGTATCAGAACCTACAACAGGCTCTTCAAGTTCTGATGGGCCAAGTTCTAATAATTCTGGAAACACATGTTCTGATATTTCTGGAAACTCAAATAATGAAGGATCCAACTCAGAGAGCATAAGTTCAGGGGGAGCATCAGAAAATGTTGATGGAGACAGCATGGATCATGGGGGAGCATCCAGTTCTAGAGAAAACCTTCCATCTGCAAGGAAGTGGACTAAAGCACATACACCTGACTTAATTATTGGAAATCCTGATGCAGGTGTCAGAACTAGAACAGCTACATCAAATGAATATCTTTATCATTCTTTTCTTTTTCAGACTGAACTAAATAAAGTAGAAGAAGCTCTTCAAGATACTGATTGGGTGCAAGAAATGCAAGAAGAGTTAAATGAATTTGAAAGAAATAAAGTCTTGATCCTAGTGCCAAGACCAAGGAACAGATCAGTTATTGGTACAAAATGGGTATTCAAAAACAAAACTGACAGTGACGGCAAGGAACAAAGCAAGGCTGGTTGCAAAAGGATACTCTCAACATGAGGGAATTGATTATGATGAAACATTTGCACCAGTTGCTAGACTGGAAGCCATAAGGATATTTTTGGCTTATCCTGCTCACAAGAAGTTTAAAGTCTTTCAAATGGATGTGAAAAGTTCTTTTCTTAATGGAGAATTGGGAGAGGAAGTATATGTTGAACAACCTCCAGGCTTTGTAGATCCCAAATTTCCAAATCATGTCTACAGGCTTGATACAGCACTTTATGGCCTTAAGCAAGCTCCAAGAGCATGGTATGAGACTTTAGCTCAGTTTCTTCTGAAAAATGGATTTAACAGAGGAACTATTGACAAAACACTGTTCTACCTCAACCAAGGAAATGACTTACTTTTAGTGCAAATATATATTGATGATATCATTTTTGGTTCTACAAATGACAGACTTTGTAAGAAGTTTGCCAAACTGATGCAATCAAGATATCAAATGAGTATGATGGGAGAACTTAACTATTTTATGGGCCTTCAAGTCAAGCAGAATGAAGAAGGAACTTTTATTTGTCAATCTAAGTACACCAGAAATTTGTTGAAGAAATTTGGAATGCAGGATTGTTCAAGTGCATCCACTCATATGGCCACTGCAACTAAGTTGGATAAGGATACTGGTAAATCAGTAGATATTACTGATTACAGAGGTATGATTGGCTCACTACTCTATCTTACTACAAGTAGACCTGATATCATGTATGCTACCTGTCTTTGTGCAAGATTTCAAGCAGATCCAAGAGAACCTCACTTAACAGCTGTGAAAAGAATTTTCAAGTACCTTAAGGGTACAACTGATCTGGGATTGTGGTATCCTAGAGAATCAGATTTTAAGCTAATAGGTTACTCAGATGCAGATTTTGCAGGATGCAAAATTGACAGGAAAAGCACAAGTGGAAGCTGCCAATTTCTTGGAGGCAGATTGGTTTCTTGGTTTAGCAAGAAACAGAAGTCAATTTCCACATCAACTGCAGAAGCATAATACATTGCTGCAGGAAGCTGTTGTGCACAGATTCTTTGGATGAAGAATTAGTTACTGGATTATGGGTTAGAATTTTCTAAAATACCTATTTACTCTGATAATCAAAGTTCTATTTCTATGATAGGTAATCCAGTTCAGCACTCAATGACAAAGCACATCAGCATAAGGTACCACTTCGTAAGGGGACATGTGTATGAAGGTACAGTGGAATTGCATTTTGTTCCCACAGATCAACAACTAGCAGATATCTTCACAAAACCATTATGTGAAGCTACTTTTATAAGATTGGTAAATGAACTTGGAATGGTTTCAGGTTATTTCTCTAAATCTGCTTAGTTTATGTTCTGTTACATCAGACTTTATGATCAGTATTTACAGATATTACTATCTTTGTGTATTCTGTGCTTAAATTGAAAATTACTTAAGTGATGATTGTTGTCTGATGTGAATTTCTAAACTCTGATAGTGATATGAATATTTCTGTGACTATTCAATCCAATGAGGATAACTGTGCTAGATGTTGACCTAGTAATCTTTAATATACTAAAGATTCCATGTTTGAAGTAATTATTTATGTGGAAATCTTTTAACACAAGCAAATTCTAATATTGAGCTTAGTTAACTTTACTTTATGTATCTTATTACTAAGTTAAAAACTAGAATAGTGCTTCTTATCTGTTAAGTTCTGATGTTAGTAAATCTGGTGAATGTACTAAGTGCTGATAAGCCTCACTTATCAAAAGAAAAAGAAAAGAAATAAAATTCAGGTACTCCTTTGAGATCTAGAGTAAAAATGTGGAAGGGAAGACCCAAGTGCATTGCTGGTATTAAGTAATATGCATTAGAAAAGCAAAATAAAATTTTCTTGGTGACTTTTCACACTCGATGATTACTGGAGAAATACTCTGATAACAGCATAGATTCTGATAAGCAGTCGTGACTCACTTACACTGAGAAGCCACTGTAAAATAGAATTTCAAAAGATGCATAAAATGAGCACAAAATAGTTGAGGTGGACTCATGCATGAACTCATTCAATAGTAGGCTTCAGAATAATGACAGATTGTGACCAAAGTTCTTAGTTATGCCTTATTTCTAAGATGTACTGAAGTGAATCAGACTTTACTCTTTGTCTGATATTTAGCTTAATGCACACACTTACACTCCATATGAATGATGAAAATTACTGTGGTGATCAATGTTATTTTAGATGAACAGTTTATGTGTCAGATTGCATAAATTCTGAGGACAAGTTCTGATGGAAGTTTTGATGATTAAGTTCTGATGAAACCATATCAGTATTTATGTGAAGAATTACAGGAATACACATTCACTTTTCGAGTTAAGGAGCCATATTCTGATGACTTTTAAATCCTGATAATAATCAAGTTTTGATGCTGACGTGACAATATTTATTTACTTGGTTTATTTTTGGTCATTACGTGAACGATAATATTTTTACAGAATATTGGTTAATGTGTGATAAAATAGTCATAATCATTATGGGTTAGTGGTTAGCGTGTATGTCTTGAAAAAATGCATGCACACAGTAATTATTATTATATCCCGTGCCCAATAACTCTGGCTTTAGATCTTTTACTGACTGTTATTATTGAACATCAGTCTAGGGAGTCGAGGGGTCATTATTTTTACTTATAATGTTTAACCAGTCCTCGTGTCCCTTAGTATTCCATTGCCTATTTAAATGACTGATCATTCATCAGTAAAACCACATCTGGTCATTTCTCTCAAACGATGGCTCATTTTAGTTGGTGTTACAGCTATGGCACAGAAACTGTGTTCATTTTTCGAAATGGAATTCTGACTTCATATCCTATCAACAACATTCCATTTGTCATCTAGATTCAACTTCCATAGAACATTAAAAATGATCTGTTGTCTTTCCAAAGAGAAGCTCATCTTCGTATTCTTAGACAGCAGGAGCAAATCATTCGTCTTGCTATTCTCTTTGTTGAAAGTAGGAAGATGAATTAATTGTTATCCATTCGTTTCTCTTCACCGTCAGCTTTGTCAGGCTTCTTCGCTTAGGACTAAGGCTGTTGATGTTAGGAATCATAGAATAGGACCATCTTGTAGTTTTTGCATGAAATTGATAAATTTCATCGAATGTAATCATCTGATATATCAATGAAATTTTCTTTAAATTGCAAGATTTGTTCTTTGTTTCTCAAATTATGTGACTGTGCATGTTTAATTACAATTTATTAATCTTTACTTCATCGACTTTTAATTTTATGTTGTGATGAATGTTTTGATTAAATTATGTTGATTTGAGAAAACATTTGAGGAACAGGTTCCAATATCAGAACCTGTTATTGTAGAAGTTGAGAAGGTTTCCTCTCAGAAAGATACTGTAACTGGGAGTTCTAGGCCCCTCAAAAGGCTTAGAAAATTAAATTCTGATGATAAAGCTCCTACAGTGTCTCCACCTTTGAGGAAATTAAAGAAACAGAGAGCTCATAGGGACATAGTTGATTCAGATTCAGATGTAGTGGAAGCAGCTAAGGAATGGGACCAGGAATCTCTGATCTCAACAGAACCAGTTGTGATTGAATTACTTCCTTCTGCACGACATGAAACTGCTCAAGCTAAAATACCTACACCTCCTATGTCACCTATGGTTGATCCAATATATACTGAAGAACCAGGTACAAGTGTTGAAATTGATATTCATAACCCAATTATGCCTGAGGTTTTGTACTTGGAAGCTCCATCAATTTAACTCACTCCACCAACAACATCACTTTTGAATGTTGATCAGAACCTGGCTGCAGATCAGAATTTAGAGGAAAATGTTGAAGCCTCTATAGCCTCACATACTGCTATTTTATCAGAGGATGCTGATACTGCAGGATCTACAAGTTCTGATGCTGCTAATGAAGAAACTACTGGTGAAGCTGCTGCTAATTTAGATGCTGATGCAGCTGGTCCATCAGGACATGCACCTCAACAAACTGTTCATAAAGCTGATTTAGTCAAGAGGTTTGTTACAGGGGAAGCACCAGTACCTTGGAGTGAAACTCCTAGAGGAAAGGAGTGGACTAAAGAATGGAACTCAGTTAGTTTTGTTCCTTCTGAAAAGATTCTTGCTGAGCATCTTGCAAAAGCTGATGAAATGCTGATAAATGATGATTTCAAGGCACAACTGAGAGTTACTGTATTGAGTACAAGGCACCTTCAAGGTCAACACTCAATAACTCATGACAAGGTGAATAAGATTCAAGAAAACTTGATCCAACAAGATATGAATGTGAAACTTAAAAAGAACAGATTTTGCAAACCAGCCTTTGACAGAATTGCCTACATTGAGAAAACTCAGGAGAAACAACAAGCTCAAATTGAAGAAATTATGAAGAATCAAGCTTCTCACCAAAATCAACTCAATGAGATCCAATCCTCAGTGGAATTGCTTGTCTCTCTTCTATTACTTGCTGATGCCAAAAAGGGGGAGAAAGTGATTAAGTCCAAATGCAAATCTATTCAGACACTGAAAGGAAAGGATGATGGAAATGATGACCAGGGAAATTCTGATAAGGGTAGAGGTCAAGGTCAAGGCAAAGGACTTTCTTCAAGTAAAGCTAGAATTACAAGTCAAGGAACAAGTTCTGATACTGGGAGAAGAATAAGTTCTGATACTGGTAAAAGGATAAGTTCTGGTGAATATCTAGAACTTGATGAAGAAATTTCAAAGCAGTTATTTCTTAAAGAAAATCCAGGAATGGACTTTGAGAGTCTAAAGGAAGAAGAAGCTAGACTCAAAGTAGAAGGTGTCAAGATAAAATCTGAAGCTTCTGTTGTTGAAAAAAAATTCCAAAGCCTAAGGGTATTGTGATAAAGGAAAGAACAAGTTATGAGGCAACCAAGGCCAAATCACAAATGGAAATTGATCCAAGGTCCAAGGGAAAAGAAAAAGTTGATGAACCTGTAAAGGTTTATATGCCAGTCATGGATGAAGAAATAATTGATGATGAAGCAGATGCTAATCTTACTCTGATGCATAAGAAGATTTTTCAAGCAACCTCTGACATGACTCATGTTATTCAGAGTCAAGATATAGTAAGTTCTGATATGATAGAGAAGCAAGCAACCTCTGACATAGCACAAGTTGGCTTGATATCAGAAGATAAGGAAAAGGAAACCTCTGACATTGCTCATGTTAAACCTTCAAAGATACTCCTACCAGGATTCACTAAAGCTATACAGACTCAACCTTTGAAGACTGCAACAAGTGGTTTTGAAGCAAGAGTTGTTACAGGAAAGGAAGCAAGAGATAAATCTGGGTTGGGTAGTTCTGATGAAAGAAGAGTACATAACACTACCAATGATCCAACTTCCTTAAGTGAATCAGGTGTTGGAGCAACTCCTGAAAGATTGAATCGACTTGAATCTGTACAAATGGTTTACCATACCTTCTTGAAAGAACATATCTTGTTATATTTTATGATAGATGGAAGGGTATACCAGATTAAGAAAAATGCTATACCACTGAAGTATTTTGAGGAAATGGAACATGTTCTATTCCTACTTCAAGTGAAAGACAGATTAACAGATAGTGCTGCAGGATATTTAAAGTCTCAAATTCAAAGACAAAAGAAGCTTTATTCTGTAAAGTTTGACAACACATACTGTCCCAAGTACAGAGATCACAAAGGTGATATTGTCGACATGAAGCCTAACTCTGCTAGGATTATAACTACTTTTCTAGGTTATAAGGATGTGGAATTTAATCTAGAGTCTGATAAGGCATATCTGATTAGACTAGATCAGGAGATAAGAAAAGCTAAGATAAATGATCTCAAAGCAGCTATTTTTCAAACTGGAGAAGATACATCTGAATTGATAAATGCTAAAAGGAGGATGGTCAATGAACTTGAATATGCAGAGAGATGTTTATTGAAGAACTATCTCAGGACAACTCCTGATATCAAAGAGATCAGAAGAAATTGAAAGTTAAAGCCAAGTCAAAGATCTACAACTACTTAAATTCTGAAGTTTATATAGACTGAAGCTGTTATCAAAAGTTAAAGATGGTAAAGATGAAAGGACTGTAAGTTATAGTTATCTAGTCAAATTCTCATGCATTTATACTTAATGTTTATGACATTATCAAATATCTGTTGAACTTGTATATTATGCTAATTTACAAGTTGGGGGAGATTGTTAGATATATTTGATAATGTCATGTGTAATATGATTTGTGTTTAGTTTTCAGATCTTACCTAACAGGACAAATTAGTACTTAATTGGAAATCAGCGCTTATACTAAAGACAGAACTTAAGATATCAAAACTTAAGTTATCAGAACTTAAGGTTCAGAAGATATTTATCAGAAGATAATATCAGGACTTAAGATGACTTTCAGATAAGGCAGGCGGCTGATTGAAAGGAAAGAAGATCGAGACTAAGACAGAAAGAATTGTGCATGAAGAAGGAATTCTATGAAGAATATAATACTTGGAAGAAAAGATAACTAGTTGATATATTTTAGGAAGCAGAATTATATTCCATATCAGTTAGAAGATTATCTTGTAACTGTGTAGTATATAAACACATGCATAGAGTTTACATTATAAGTGTTACGATTATCGAAGTTATTATTCTTTGTAACTCTAGCAGCTCTCGTGATAATTTGTTCATCATTGAGAGAGGACAGTTCCATATTGTAACAGAGTTTATTGTGTTGAATAAAATCTGTTTTCTGTTACTTAACTTCTTATATTCGATTTGATTGTGCTAAACACTGTATTCAACCCCCTTCTACAGTGTGTGTGACCTAACACTCTAAAATTGAAGACCATATGTAAGTCTTCATTTTCTCCATAAAATCTGTCTCTTTACATAAACGATTACCAAACTGTAATTTTTTCACAAGAAACATACTGTCAGTAATATAATTAATAGGTGACCATACAATTCTGTATATCCTATTATTCCTAACATGTAATGTCTAATACAATATAAAACAGTGGGTGCTATATAGTATACAACATACTTCCTATACATCAGTTGATCCGTATCATGTATCTATTGGCAATACAGGCTCCACAAATGAAAAAAATATGCTTTGCATTGCTATTCATAAAGGCAGAGTATCATTAGATTGTATAACTCCATGTATCAGTGTATATTTTTCCCCAAAAGATACCACATGAGTAAAGAGGTGACATTTCTTAGTGAGCATTAGTGATTGCTTGTAAAATATAATAAATTACAACTTCACAAAAGTTGCTCCACTACAATATTAATACGGTAATTAACATTTAGTATCTAACTATGAAATAATGTAACAAAGATTAATAAAAAAAAATCTTTACATGAACAATACCTTGATAGGGAATTTTTGCATAATGTGCCACATGCATAGATGATGCTTACTAGCAATTAAACCATTTTTGTCAGAAAATGAATTATGTACAGCGACCTTCATAGCAGGATATTGGTCAGTAAGAATGACAACTGGATTTCTTCCCATAGCTTTGACAAAGTGATCAAAAGCCCAAGTATAATCCTCAATATTCTCATGTGACAAAAGGCAAACAGCAAAAGTAACACACTTGTCATGTTTATCTACACCAGTGAAAGGGGAAAATATCATATTGTACCTGTATCATGAAAATCAATAGTAATTACTAACAGAATCACTAAATACTATAGAAAAGTTAACTAGTTATTCTATAAAATGTACATTTTTCTTACTTATTTGTATCAAAAGTCGCATCAAAAGATACCGCGTCACCATAAAGCTCAAAATTTCTTCGACCAATTGCATCAGCCCAAAAAAGTTTCATCAAGTGCCCATCAGAATCAACCTCATAAGCAAAATAAAAAGATTCTGAAGTTTCCTGAATGACTTTAAACTTGTCAATGATCATTTGCCCATCTCTTTCACCAACAAATGATTAAACATCCCTACTAAAATTTCTAAAATCACGTAAGTTGGCACCTACATTCCCATAACCACCAGCCATTTCCTTCGCAAAATAAAAACTTTTGCTGACACCAATATTCACTTTCGAAGCATCAAAACAAATAGTTCTAAGACTAATATTCATCTCCCTATTAGCCTTCAAAAATTGTCAACCAGTTTCACTAGCTAATGGATGGTTGTGCAATTCAACAAAAGTTTTAATAAAATACTTGTTATCACCCATGTACTTCAAGATCATTTTGGCTTTGTATCCACACCTTTGAAAAACTGTGCGTCTTTTCTTAAGAGCTTTCTTTTCATCATAAGGATCGTTGAATCCTTCACAACTATAAACAAAATGTTTAAGTGTAATAGTCCGATCAGCATTTTTCTTCTTTGCTGTCTTGCGAACTCCAAAACCACTCAACCGAGCATATTCTTTGTAAAAACAGTAACCTTTATTTAAATTGTCAAAGACCTGATTCTCGAATGGCACACTAATATCACCTACATAACTAGGCAAATAATACTTCATACCACCAGGTGAAACACTATAATCCGTAACAGAACTTTCATTAACTTCTGAACCTCCACTACTAATTAGACCAGAATTAATCCGAGACGAGTCGCCACAACTCGAACCTAAGCATAGAAACATATCCTTGATTAAAATAATTATAAATGGATTAAAAATGTATAAAAATTATAAATAACTAAAAAATAAGTGAAAAACTCAACTAAAACATATAATTCGTAACTGATTCATTAACACTTCAAACACTTTCATAAGAAACATGAATATAAACAGCTCAAATACTCAATCTAACTAATGATAACTTTCATCTAATTTAACTTTCGAATAAGTTCAACAGAAAGATAACTTTCATCATTTAAACAGCTAAATCTAACTCAAGCATTGAAACAGTTAAACAATGAATCAGTAAAAATACTCAAATAAATACACAAAACAATGAATCTAACTTTCATCTAATTCAACTTTCAAATCAGTTCAACATTAAAATATCTTCGAATTAAAGTATTAGATAACAATATCAAGTATTCACAGAAAAAATCACTAAAACAGTTTAAAGAAAGCAAACAATCACTAAAAAAGTTAGAAACAATAATTGACTGGAAATTATATTGAATTAAAGTATTAAATAAAAAAAACACAAATTTAATCAACAAGAATAGTATCATAAACAAAACAATACATATTCACCTTGATTATTACTGATTTTCAACAAATCCGCTTTTATCATCTTCAAAAAGCTAATTAATGATCCAAGCGCATATGAATGAGACCAAGAAACAGAGATAGTATAAAAGATAGCTTCGAGAGAGATTCTATCAAAATAGAGATTTGAGAGATAGAGATGTACAAAAGAGAGAGACAGATTGAGGAGAGAGAAAGAGTAGAGAGAGAAACTGAAAACGGTTATGATGTGATTAATACGTATATCTCTGTCTTTTTTTTAATAAAGAAAATGAACGGATGTGATTAATCAGGGAGCTAATAGATCAATGGTGGAGGATTGGTTTTTAGTTTTTATTTTAAATTAGGTTTCTATTTGATCATTTGCCATGTTATATATATATATGCAAGTGCTCAAATACAAACCAATATTAGAATACAAACTACAAACCAATAAGACCCATATGTTTAATCACTTCCTTCTTCGTTTTTAATTTTACTTTTCCCGTTAATTGGTTAACTTTTTAAAAAAAATAATTTCACCGTATTTTTATTCATCTCCCACTCATCGATTTGCATAACATATTTGCTATATTTTGACGATAAATCAGTATTTAAACTTATCTGAATCAGTAAACTGAAATCAGTACTAATTCCAGAATCAGTACTTTTAGTGATTCTCGTAGACATAATTAGTGATTTATCGTCGAAACATATCTAATATGGTATTCATACTTATTGTTGGATGATGTAGAAAAATATAGTGAAGTTAGATTTTAAAAAAAGTTCACTAATTGACAGGAAAAATTTAATTAAAAATGGAGGGAATTATGTGTAGTTGTGTGTGTGAGGTGTAGTTTGTAGTTTGTATTTTAATTTAGTTTGTATTGGAGTAAGACTCTATATATATATATAGGAAAGAGCCTCTTGACTCCGTTTTTGATCCGCCAATGAAAAAGTTGTATATAATTAAATTAAATATTTTAAAAATTTTCATAAAAAGTTATCACCCGTGAGTTTATATTTCCAGTGATACAAAAATATTTTATTTTAATTTTATGAGTAAAAATTTAAGTTGTCGTTGGTGCAACTTTTTTGAACATTCATAGGCATTAATTTAAAAATAACAAAGAATCTTCTTGGCCCCGTTTTCGACAACTTCTTGATTATTGTATAATAATTGGAAAAATTTAATATAGTTAATTACTTGTTTTAAAAATATTCATAAAAAAATGGAATATAGTTAATTAACTTGTTTTAAAAAAATATTACTCGTGAGTTTATATTTACAGAGGTAAAAAAATTATTTTATTTTAATTTTGTGAGTAAAAAATTTAAGTTGGTGTAAATTTTATGAACTTTTATCGTTAAAAATTTAAAATATAACAAAGAGTCTACTCGATCCCATCACGTCTCTATTCTATTCTTATATAATATTTAAAGTTCAATATATTTAAATTACTCGTTTAAAAATATACATTAGAAATATTACTTGTGAGTTTATATTTTCAGTGGTAAAATTATGTATTAATTAAGTAGTGTATCAATGACACTACACACTCGCTGAACCCATCTTTTTCTTTTTTGTCAATAAGTTTAAGCTAAAAATGAATACAATAATAACACATATAGGCTACATAGAGGTTACCAAAATCTGGCACATCAATAACTAAATAAAAATCTCATGTGATATTTTGATTTATTTCAAAAAAATCATTCAAATTAAATTGTTATTAGCCAAAAGAATATATTTGCTCCCACAACATTATGAGATAAAAGATGTAATTTTTTACTCTAAAATCATTCATAATTTGGAGGAAAAAAATCAAAAGTAATTTTGTACTAATTATTATTATAACACATCTTTAGCAAAAATATATGAATATGAAACCTACAGTAATATCCATCTGCAGAAATATATCAAAAGTAATAAATAAAACTTTGGCACTCCATCTGCATTATACTCTGACGTAGTTGTTGAGTACCAAACTGCAAGGGTCAATGGGGCAAGACCAGTCCCATTCTTCTTCCAACAAAAATTTAATAAAAAAACATTTATGCTATAACACAGTTTAATTTTTTAAATTATAAGTGAACAACTTGCATAAATCTGTTTTGGCTACAATAGAAGCATAATGAGAAAAAAGTATTTGTTCAGCATGATTTACCCATTTCTTAGTAGTCATATGAAGTGTATTAAAAATAATAACAAATTCAATCACAATGTCCTTGTTTTAGTTAGACTCTAGAAGTATATGGCACCAACATATCCAGAGAGATGTTATATGGCTCATGCACCCTTGTTAGGAAATGAATAACACATAGAGGGGTTGAATGTGTTTTACTATTTTTATACTTTTCTTGAGCTTTTTATGGGTGAACAAAGTAAATAAAATTTTATAGTGAAATGTGTTATTGCAGAAATTAAACATGCAATAATAAAGAACACAGATCTTTTTTAAAACTCACTTAATTTTATATTAAAATTAAGCATGTTTTGCTACAAAATTTCTATGCTCTTTGTTGATAAAGAGCTTAGATTCTTCTTAAGAGTGTTACAAGATTTTTTATCTAAATTGTTACAAGTGACTAAAAGACCAGTGTTAACTTTATAATTTAGTTAACTGCTGGTTTACACAGTGTATAATAAGACATGCTATTAAATTTAGTAAACTGTCACTTGTCATTTCCATTTTAGGAAAAGTGTATCTTCTATTTCTGGCTTAGCATATCTTAGCATCCTGTGTTTACTTTGATCTTCCTTTGTCAGTTAATCTTCACCATTGATCTTGCACATCCTTCAAGCTGCTTTTTGTAAACTTGTCAATCCAGTTGTTTGGATTGTTTGTTGATTGTAATCTTGGATATTAAACTGATCTGCAAATTTGTACTTTGAGATTTTACCTCGAGATCTCCATTTGGTCTATAGAGAACTTGACATCTCGATAAGTATGTTGACTTATCGAGATCTCTAATACTTCATAGTTAATTTGACTTGTAGAGGTCTCTGAGTTCTCTATAAGAGAATTTGGCTTGTCGAGATCTCTAGTCTTCATATCTTCACTTTGACTTATCGATATCTTTGAGTTCTCTAGTGGTTTATTGACTTATCGATAATTCAGAGTTCTCTAGTCAAATTTGACTTGTCGATAACTCAGAGTTCTCTAGTGAATTTTGGCTTATCGATATCTCCGAGTTCTCTAGTGAAATTTGACTTATCGATAACTCAGAGTTCTCTAATGAATGTTGACTTGTCGATAACTCTGAGTTCTCTAGTGAAGAAATGATTTGTCGATATCTCCAATCTTCATGTCTTCAATTTGGCTTGTCGATATCTCTGTGAGTTCTCTAGTAGCTTTTCCTGACTTCTCAATAAGTAATTTGGAGTTTTCGATTGACTTCTCTATAACACTAAATCTGTGACTTGTAGAGATCTTTGACTTAGAATATTTTTATCCAAACAGATTTATTCAACTCTAAACTTCTTCAAAATTCTTCTGAGGCATGACCTTCTTGATCTTCTTCCAGAAAGAATCCTTAGGCTTGATACTGTTTAAACAAAAAGACTACAATCTGCTCCTTTTTCATTTTTACAGACGTTAGAAGTTACAAGTACAAATGCAAACTAAGATTACAATAAAACTTACTTAGGGTTGTCAATTTGACTTAGTCTTTTTAAAGCACATGCATGTCTTGCACAACAATCTCCCCAAATTTGTGAGAAGATTGCTTAACACAAATTCATGCCTGTTAATAAGACTAACTCTAAGTTAAAAAAAATGGAAAATGAAATCAATACATAAAGCTTGATAGGATTACAACTTTTATACATTAGGAGATTTACAAAGTTTAATGGTTACAAGTATCAGGTAAAGACAGCTTTTGTATCTGCTTCTTCCCTATGAACATCCTTCAAGTGATCAAGAATTTCCAGTTCTTCTATAATAGGTGTTCCACTTAGAGCTTCTACAAGTTTTTATCTTGCAACCTTTGGATAACCACTGTCTAGTAAATCAATCCTAAATCTTGAGAATCCACCAGCTTTGATGTTTAGAAATTTCCCATCCTTAGAGATTCTACTCATTCCTTTGGCCTTGAGCTCTTCTGATCTTTTTATGAACATCTCAATTTCCTCATTATATTTCCTCACTCTTTCTTCAGATTCAGCCTTATTTCTTTTTCTTGTTTCTTCCCTTTCAATCAACCATTCAGCTATAACTGATCTCCATGCCCTTGTGGCAGTATTCTTGTCCTTTAACAAATTTATTATTCTCTTAATTTCTGTGGGAGAAAGAGAATTCATAGAAAATTCTAACTTCCCTAAGAGATACAACCCAGACTCTGACTATTTCCTCAGCAAATTGTTGAAAATGATCTTCATATGAGATGCACCAATTTAAAGGTAGAAAGTCAGATTGCTTGAAATAGTTCCAGATGGCCCTTTCAGCAACTTCTCCTTTCTTAGTAAGCTTGGCTTTCTTAGATTTTCTCCCAACAGATTTGAGATTGACTTTTAGTGAAGGCTTGGCTAAAGATAAGGTTGTGATTTTCTTGAGACTTGTTTGTCTTATGGTGATTAGAATTTTTAGGAAAGAGTTGGCTGTTTGTTTGTACATAAATTTTGGCTTGGAGGTTGAGAGTGGTTTGTTAATTGAGGTTGTTGATACAGAAATTTTGGCTAGAGGTTGAGTTAGAGCTGTTTGGATTTTTAAGGTTTGTTGTGGTTCTAAACCATCATGATTCTTTTTACTTCTCCTCTCACTTCTTCTTTTCTTCTCCTCATATTTTTTATCATCATCCTTCTTCTTCTCTCCACCCTTGCTACCAGATGGCTTAGTGAATTGACTTGGATTTGAGCCAGAAGGCTTTTGATCATCTTTCTTCTGCTCATCATCATCTTTGTCTTTTCTTAGATTATACTGTGTATTTGGCAACATGGTGTCAGGGTTCACAACATATCTTTCCAAAATGTTTGTCATCTCCATATCTTCACGCTTCTTGTTCTTTTTGTGCTTTAAGTTAGACTGCAATGTCATGATCAGCCTCATGTTTGATCTGACACAGTGTTTGGGAACAAGAAGATATCTGGCTTGCTTAGTCATTGGGCAGATGTAAACTACTCCTTGGTTTGGATATAGATAGGCTTCTGTAAAAGCTTCTATATGTGCCTTTTTAAACTCTTGGAGAAGTTGAGTATCTTCTTGAATGACTGGATTTACTCTGTTAATCATCACATCAAGTTCAGATGCTCTTAGAGTTTGGAGATAACTGAGAGTCACCTGAATGCACCTGTTTACACCACTATCATTGATGTTCATGACAATCCTTTTCTCCAAAAAGTTATCAATCTTCACTACCACTACCCTTAAGAAGTTGATGTTCTTGGCCGGAGCTTTCTTGCAAGTCACATAGTTGTTTTTAAGGGACACTCTTAGTGCTGCAAGAAGGTCATTGAATTCCTGATCTTGATTTGGTCCTTCTACAGCCCTTTGAAGTCTTTCCTTTCCAACATCAATTTGAGCACTTGAGCTTTGACCAATTAGAATAGTCTCTTTAGCCTTAGATTTAGATTGATGAATTCTAGCCTCTATCTCCCCCTTAGTCTTGGTGACAGGCATGGGGAGGGGAGTTGGAATTTCTGGCCTTACTTGTTCAGGTAGAGAAGGTAGTGGTATGTTGAGTTTTCCCATGATGGCCCTCAAAGCAACATAATTCTACATTTGAAGGTGCTTATGAGAGTCCACCAGGGTCTGGATGTCAGTTTGTTGACTCTTGACAAGAGAAGTCAAGGCTTGAACTTGTGCAGTGAGAGAAGCATTTGAGTCTTGCAATGCTGAGACTTGGCTTTGTAGAGATTGAATTTGCAGATTTGTGGAAGTTGAGCCAGGCTGATAAGAGCTAGTAGATGTGCCAAAGGTTTCTTCTATAGACTGTTTGATGCCTTCCATAAGCAAGGCTGAAGGCTCATATCTGCTCCGATGAAGTTGTTCCAGCTTGACCTTGGTGTCATTTGAATGAGTGATTTGCTGTTGGACAACTGTATGGAGAGAGATAAAAGATTATTTAAGATTTTTGACTTCCTTCTCAATTGTAGTAAAATCCATCCATGACATTTGCTCAGCAAAGTGCTTCAATTTAGAAGTGATCTTTACTTGAGATGGTACAATCTCATCCATCTTATCCTTCACCAGCTTCCTGATTTTATCCTCATGACCAGTCGTCTTGACTTCAAGAGATTTACCAAAAAGATGAAAAGCCTTGAGCTGAGCTTTGTGAACCTCTGTATAAAAATTTTCAAAATGTCTATTTTTCATTTGTATATCTTGCTTTTTTAGCTAACTAAGCTGCATCATACACCTCTTGTGGAGTCAAGGCCTTTGCATTGCTTCCAAGAATTGTAGCATACTCCTCCCTGAATCTGGCCAAGACTTGATCCATTTCCAACATAAAATCCTGAGAGAGCCATGCATCCACATTACCATCCTGTTCTTCATCATTCACAATCTTCTCCTTCTCTTTTTCAACATCTTCATTATAAGTGAGCATGATGGCCAGATAGTCTTGACTGCTCATATCAGAAGTGAGTAGATATTGAGAGATGTTTTCCAGTCCAGAAATCTGTTCAACTAGAAGATCATCAATGGATGTAAGTTGAGAACCAGATTCTTTCATCCATTATGATAGAATGTGTGGTTGTTGAGGTTGTGAAGTAAAGGTTCAGAAACACTTGTGACTGAAGTCACAGTTTTACTCATAGATTGCTCTGTGGTTATGGCTAGTTGTTGTTCCATACTAGTTGTGGGAACCTCCAATTGAATTGGAGGGGATTTGACTGGGTTACTTCCATGTGCATCAGTCTCAAACCCTTGTGTGTCTTGCACCATACTGTCACCTGAATGTGCTATACTTGCCTCCTCTATGACAGGATCATTGGCAATTGTACTCCTAGAATCAACCGCCAAGGAAATTTCTGCTAGGGTTTTGAGGGGAGTTGTCCCTTCATGAGGAACCTCCAATTGAATTGGAGAGGATTTAGATAGCTCCCCCCCGGGAGTACTATCCTAAAACCTTACAGTCTGTGAAGACTAATTTGAACATGAAGGTGCATTTAGAGTTTCCATGGGGTCTTCAGTAAAAACTTATGAACCCTCCATGTTTTTGATGGTGTCATCAAGGTCTACCCCAGCTAGTAGCCTCTCACCATCTAAATGTAGTGTCTGGGTGGTGAGCAAGGTTTCTTGAACCAAGTCACTTGATTTTTCTTGTACTTGAGAATTAGATTCAAGTGCAGTTGAAAGAGAAGAAATTTTAGAGATTAAGGAGTGTTGCTCAGATGTGAGTATTGGCAGCTCCCCCTGAATGGATGAGGGAGCTTCAAAAGATGTGCTCTCACTGTGTGTGCCATCCTTATTCCTCCTACCATACATTTGAATTGCTTCAGGTGTAGGTTGTGCAGACTCTGTACAGGGTACATTGGGGTGAATGCTCTTTTTAATAGACACATCCTGTTGAGAGGATACATCTAGAGTCTGTTTAGTCCCCATTTTTACAATTGCACCCTATTGGGAGGGTACAGATGTGTCTTGAGTGGTCAACTCAGATTTCTTACTCTTCTTTGGTCTTTTGACCAAGGGTGACTCAGCTTCAATTTGGTCCTCACCACTCTCTTGCAAAACTGTCATTGTTACCCCCTTTCTCTTCTTTTTACTCACCTCATCCTTTTGAGAGGATGAGGTGGTTGGTTTCCTAACTTCTACAGGTTTTGAAGGAACAGGCTCAACATGGGTAGGTTCCTGTGGGTGTGCCTGTGTTTGTGCTTTCATAGGCTCAGGAACCATTGTTGCACTAGGTTGATTTCCACTACTTCTCATGTATGGCATAGAATAAGGGTAGTAACTTAAGACTTATTGGAACCTTATTCACAGTAAAAAGTGATCCAAATAAAATTTTGGATACTTGCTTACAATTGCCAATTACTGTCCTCTTTACACCTTCTAGCATATGTATGTCATTAGCTTTATAATTTAAAGCTGACATAATAAATCTAGGCAGAAAGATCTCCTTAGCTCTTGACTCAAATGGCATTGTGAGTCTGGTGCTTAGCTCCTCTAATATGTAATGACCTATATTAATGTGTTTGTTGAGGGCCCTTGAGTAGACCATCTTTTGGATAACACTAGAAATATTGTCAAATCCTGACTTTCTGCAAGTGAATGCCCTTATCACAGAATCAAACAGGAATGACCATTCCCTCCTCAGATAGTTCTTGTTCATGCTGTCCAGATTGATCCTCTCAGAGTAATTGATGAAGTCCATGAACTCATACAGCTCATCCTAAGTTGGAGCCTCCACCAGCTTGTCAGTAGGAATGTCCAAAGCCTTTTTGACATCATCCTTAAGAATCTCCACCTGTTATCCCTTAATTGTGCAGTTTATCACTATGGTTGCAACTTGATTCTCATGCACGACTGTCCTTATTATGGATGTGTTCCAGAAATCCCCTAACACATCCAAATACAACACATGATTAGCAGTAAGAGCACCTACAAAGTAGGTCTCAGAAAGGAACTTGACAAAGCATTGAAAAGCTTTAGGTGCTTGGTTTGCATCTAGAAATGCAAGAAAGTTGGTCTCCTTGGGATGAAGGGTACAAGATTGTTGGCTTCCATTGATATGAGTACGAAGTTTAGTGGGTAAAAAAGATTTGTGAGAAAGGAGGAAAAACGAGAGAGAAATCAGTTTTGGATTGAAGGCTAGGTCACTTGAGATCTCGAAAGTTATAAATACGTATATGTATCGAGATGTATGGGTATTTATAGTAAAAGTAAATGACTTATCGAGAACTCAAAAATAGACATTTGGAATTAGTCTATCGAGAAGTCATTCTATGAAATGAAATTACATATCGAGAAGTCATTTAAAATTATTCTTATAGAGAACTAGAAATTGACTTATCGAGATGTCAAATTAATACCCAGTTTGTCCAAAAATGGACTGAGTTAATTCCAACTTTTATTTGAATAAATTCAAAATAAAATTAGAATAAATTTGCCAAAAGTATTTTACCAAAATAATTTATTAAGTTAAATTATTTCAGTTCTGAGTTATTGAGAAGTCTAAAAATTATACTTGTAGAGAACTCTGTGAATTAACACTACTAGAGAACTCTTACAAGGACTTATCGATAAGTCATATTTAAGCCTATCGAGAAGTCACTTGAGAAGTCAGTAAATTGACTTATCGAGAACTCACTCGAGAAGTCTTAAAATGACTTGTCGAGAAGTCAATTAGACTTATTGAGAACTCAGTTCTCTATATACCTTTGGATTACTAAAATTCTGCCTTGTGTTAATTTTACATATTAAACATGTAAATTAACAACTGAGCAGTTTACTTAGAATATGAAAAATTCCAAGTTAAATTTTGGATTTTGAAAAATAAATATGCAGAGATTTCTGAAATATTTATAATTCATATTTCAGTTAATTTCCAATTAAATCAAATAAAGGTTGATTTATTAGAAATTTATCTGCTGCAAAACATTAGCTGAGTTCTTGCCTTAGGATGAAAAATTAAGCATTCCAATTTCACCTATAAGTCTATTGAAAATTGCTTCATCCAAAGGTCTAATAAAAATGTCAGCCAATTATTTTTCTGTTGGAACAAAAATGAGCTCAATGGTACCATTTATAGCATGTTCTCTAATAAAATGGTAACTTACATCAATGTGCTTTGTTCTAGAATGATTAACTGGATTAGCTACTATAGATATAGCACTAGTATTGTAACACATGATAGGATTTTTGTGTAGGCCATAATCCATTAGCTGATTTTAAATCCAAAGCACTTGAGCACAACAACTTCCTGCAGCTATGTATTCAGCCTCTGCTGTAGAAGTTGATACATATTGTTGTTTCTTGCTATACCAGGATACAAGTCTTTGTCCAAGAAATTGACAGCTTCCATTAGTAATCTTTCTGTCAACCCTGCATCTAGCAAAATCTGCATCTGTGTAACCAACTGCTTCAAAACCAGTTCCCTTAGGATACCATAATCCCAAGTTTGGAGTCCCCTTCAAATATCTGAAAATCCTCTTCACAGCCATCAAATGTGATTCTTTTGGATTGGCTTCAAATCTTGCACATAGACATGTTTCAAACATGATGTCTGGTCTACTTGTAGTTAAGTAAAGCAATGATCCAATCATTCTTCTATAGCTTGAAATATCTACACTCTTGCCTTTCCTATCTTCATCCAACTTTGTTGCTATAGACATAGGTGTAGAAGCAGGTGAACAATCAACCATACCAAACTTTTTCAATAGGTCCTTGACATACTTAGTTTGGCTGATGAAGATCCCATCACTTCTTTGACTGACTTGTAGTCCAAGAAAGTAACTTAGTTCCCCCCATCATACTCATTTCATATTCACTCTGCATAAGCTTAGAAAATATTTGGTAAAGCTTTTCATTTATAGAACCAAAAGTGATTTCATCCACATATATATGAACTAGGATCATATCTTTCTCATGTTTCTTATAGAAGAGAGTCTTGCCTATAGTACCTCTAGTAAAACCATGCTTCAGTAGGAATTCTGACAAAGTATCATACCAAGCTTTAGGTTCCTGCTTTAGTCCATATAGAGCATTAAGTAACTTGTACACAAAATTTGGAAATTCTGGATCTTCAAAACCAGGTGGTTGTTGCACATAAACTTCTTCTTCTAGCTCACCATTCAAGGTGGCACTCTTGACATCCATTTGATACACTTTAAAATTTGAGTGTGCAGCAAATGCTAAGAAAATCCTTATTTCTTCAAGTCTTGCAACTGGAGCAAAAGTTTCATCATAATCAATTCCTTCTTCTTGTGAGTAGCCTTTTGCAACCAATCTTGCTTTATTTCTGGTAACTATACCATTTTCATCCATCTTGTTCCTGAACACCCACTTTGTTCCAATAATGCTTATATTCTTTGGTGCAGGAACTAACTCCCAAACTTTGTTCCTTTCAAACTGATTAAGCTCCTCTTCCATAGCAGATATCCAATCAAGATCCATTAGAGCTTCTTCAGTTTTCTTGGGTTCTATCTGAGACAGAAAGCATGTATTTAGGCACTCATTAGTAGTTGCACTTCTACTTCTCACACCAGCAGTAGGATCACCAATAATTGTTTCTCCAGTGTGACTTCTATCTCACTTCCTTGTATGAGTTTGTTGACTTGTACTTTCATCATTCTCTTCATTATTGGTATGACTGCTAGATCCTTCATTTCTTTCTCCCCTTGAGTTTGTGCTATCAAATTCAGGTGTTTGAGATGAGCTTCCATTCCCATGATTTTCCTATTTAGTAATCTCTTCATTCAACATCTATTGTACGTTGACTTCATCTTCACCATCATAATCACTATCAATGTTGAGGTTTTCAAATGCAAGGGCTTTAGCTTCATTTTTATCAAGGCATTCCAAGTCTGGACACTTGTCATCATCAAAAGTCACATAAGTGCTTTTCATAATCTTCTTTTCATCCATCACATAGACCTTGTAGGCAGTTCTCTCCAATGAATATCCCAGAAAAATTGCTTCAAAGACTTTTGAGTCAAATTTTCCCATATATTCAGAGTTGTCTTTCAAAATGTAACACTTGCTTCCAAACACATGAAGATGCTTTACAGTAGGCTTTCTTTTAGACATGATTAAGTATGGTGATTTTCCACGTGCCTTGTTTATGAGATATTTGTTCTGAGTATAATATGCAGTGTTAACAGCCTCTTCCCAGAAACTTGTTGGCAACTTGGCATCTTGCAGCATTGTTCTAGCAGCTTCAACTAATGTTCTGTTCTTTCTTTCAACTACTCCATTTTGTTGAGGTGTTCTAGCAGCTGAGAATTCTTGAACAATGCCCTTGCTTTTGCAGAATTCACTCAATATTATATTTCTGAATTCTGTTCCATTATCACTTCTCAATCTTTTTACACAATTGTGATCTTCAGCCTATTTTTCTATCTTCTTGATGTGCTCAATTATGATGTGTAAAGTTTCATCCTTAGAGTGCATGAACTCTACCCAAGTGTATCTTGAGAAATCATCCACCATCACAAGTGCATATTTGTTCCTTGAAATTGATAAGACATTTACCGGCCCAAACAAGTTCATGTGAATAAGTTGCAATGGTGCACTTATAGAATTCACAGTTTTTGACTTGTGACTTGATCTTTTCATTTTTCCTTTCTGACAAGCTTCATAAACTTCAACTTGAGCAAACTCCAGTTTAGGCATGTCTCTTACTAACTCCTTTTTGACCAAGGTGTTAATTGCCTTGAAATTCAAGTGAGACAACTTCTTATGGCATAACTTGCTTTGTTCTTCTGATGCCTTGGTGTAGAAGCAACAAATTTCATCCTTATTTGTTGAGTCCAAGTCTTCAAAAAACAAAATTCCTTTCATTGCTTCTTTCAGAGCAACTTCACCAGTTTTCTTGCTGATAAAAGTACATTCTTCTTTATTGAATAAGACTTCAAAACCTTTGTCTGCAAATTGGCTAACACTGAGAAGATTCACTTCAAGACCAGCTACCAGTGCTACATCATCGATGACAATATTTTCAGAAACAATCTTTCCATATCCCATTATAAATCCTTTGCTGTTGTCTCCAAAGGTCACCAAAGGGCCAGCCTTCTCCTCAAACTGTGATAGCAGGGCCTTATCACCTGTCATATGTATGGAACATCCACTGTCAATGATCCATATGACTTTCTTCACTTTTCCCTGCACACAATGAGTTTTAATTGTGTTTAGCAACCCAAGCAGTGTTGGGTATTTTGTTATTAACTGATTTAGCAGAAGTAGAATGAGTTATTTCAGATAAAATAGAATTCAATGACTGTTGTACATTTTCCCTATCTGATGTAGACCCAATTTTTATTTCTTTAAGGTCTACTCTCAGTTTGTGGCAACTCTTCATCACTTTCAAGTTGCAAGGGATACAGTCAAACTTGTCACAAAATGAGTAGGGATCATTTACATCTGCTTCATTGTACTTGCATGCTCCTTCAGTTGACTTGCTAACAACCTTTTTACAAAGGTGAGTTAGATGATTTACAGAGCCACATTTTTCACACTTCTTTCTTGGAGCATCTGCAACATAAGTAAAATTATTGCTTTTGTTTATCCCAATTTTCCCATTTCTATTTTTCTTCTTCTTTCTTGCATCTTCAATCCTGGTTTCTTTGACAAGTGTCTTGGAGCTTTGTTTATCCATGAGCTTCTCTTCAGCTTTAGAAGATGAAGTTGCTTCTGCATCTTTCTTCTCTTTATCTTCATCAGCAACTTCTTGCTTGATAATCAACTCTTCCTCACTGAAATTTACATCATATACCTTGAACATAGGTGAATCAACCTTTTTCAGGATGGTTGGAATATTTTTATCTTCTGTTGCTTTCCCTTTGTCACCTATATTCTTCTTCTTGCTGTTCAAGGCATCATAATCAAGACCAATGGCAATGTTTGCACATGGCTTATTTTTCTCATGGAACTTTCCAATTAACTCAGATGCATTCTTGAAGGATTTCAATTTAACTTCATTCTTTTCCAGCTTCTCACTTAGCACTGCTTCAATTTCACTTGCACACTTGAGCTTGTTCTTCAGATATGCATTTTCTTGTCTTACAGTTTCAAGCTCTACCAACAACAATTCAGTTTCTTGTTTCTCACTTTCAAGCTTCTCATTTATCTTTGTCAATCTGCTAACTTCTTCATTAGCAGCAACCATACTTGTATGAATGTGAAACATTTCTGTGCTCATCTTTTCTACAGTTTCCTTATATTGACTCACATTTAAATCAATGGTAGTGAAAGTTGGTATCTGTGATTTTGATGAGGATGATTCTCCTTGCTCCAAGGCTATTAAAACAAAGTTTCCAACTTCTTCATCTTCATCATTATCAGAATCATCCCAACCTTTTTCCCCTGCAATATAAGCTTTGCTTTGCTGTTTCTTCAGAAGAGCTTCATACTTTACTTCCAATTCAAGATAAGCTTTGTCTTTCTTTGCTTTCTTGGGTTTCCTGCATTCTGTAGCAAAATGGCCTAGTTCATTACAGTTGTAGCACCTTATCTTAGATCTGTCAACAGATCCAATTTTGTAACCATTCTTGCTATCAAAAGTGTACTTCCCTTTTCCTTTCCAGCCGCTGCCTTTGTTGAAAGACTGTCATTTACCCTTGAAGTATCTTGGTTTTTTTACTCTAATATTAGAGAATTCTCTAGCCAAATAGGCCATTGACTGATCTAGCTCATCCAGTTCATCAAGAGTGTAGAACTCATCTTCTTCCAATTCCAGAATGACTTGTTCCTGTGAATCATTTGTTCTTTGCTCACTTTGTGAGGCAACTGGAGTTTGAGAGCTTGGCTCATCATTAGATGTTTGGCTTTCATTTACAATTAAAGCACTTGAGCCATCTACAACATGTCCTTGACCAGATCTCAATGATTTCCTTTGAATCATTTCTAGTTCATATGTTTTAAGAATTCCATATAGAACTTCCAGTGTTATTCTGCTCAAGTCTCACCCTTCCCTGATTGTTGAGATTTTCTGTTTCAAATGATCAGGGAGAGTAAGCAAGAACTTTAAGTTCACTTCTTTAGCTTCACAGTATTTGTCATGGAGCTGCAAGTCATTTATCATCTTGTTGAATCTTTCAAACACATAAGTTATACTTTCTTTTAGCTTGGCCATGAAACCCTCATATTGTGAAATCAGTATCCTTCTTTCATTAGATCTAACTTCCTCATTTTCCTCACAAAGTATTTCAATATTTTTCTAGATTTGCTTGGCAGTGTCACAGTTGACCATGTTGTTGTACATCATATTATCAAGTGACTCTATTAATATCAGTTGCAAGCCACTATCCAGGGAAACTTTCTCTTTTTCAGGCTCAGAATACTTGTTGGATATATTTGAGATATCATGTCTAATATGTTTCATGTTTAATTTTCAGATCTTAACAAACAGGAAATATCAGTTCTTACTGGAATCAGGACTTACTGGAAGTCAGTACTTAAGGATATCAGGACTTAGATTATCAGAAGATAATATCAGAAGATGGATATCAGAACTTAAGTACTGGAGGAATAACAGTTAAGGAAGGAAGCTGATTTACAGGAAAGAAGATCGAGTCTAATACAAAAGAAGATATGCATGGAAAGAGTTAGAGGACTAGAAGAATTGTATAAGATATCTGATTGATATATTTTAGGAGATAGAATTATATTCCATATCAATTAGAAGTTATCTTGTAACTGTGTGTCTATATAAACACAGACATAGGTTTACACTATATGTGTTACGATCATCGAGAAGATCATACATTGTAACCTAGCAGCTCTCGTGATATTTGTTCATCACTGAGAGAGAACAGTTTTATTGTAACAGAGTTTATTATATCGAATACATCTATTTTCTGTTACTTATGTTCTAAATCGATTTGATTATATTCTACACTGTATTCAACCCCCTTCTACAGTGTTGTGTGACCTAACAAGTGGTATCAGAGCCAATCTGTTAACACACATACAGTAAAGATCCAAAACAATCATGTCTGAAGAAGCAGAAAATCCAACCAAGCCCGCCAAAACTGAAGAAACTCCAAAGACTCAAACCCACAGTCGATATGAGACTATCAGGGTTCCCATGCAGAGACCTTCTGAGTATCCCATACGAAAAGTGAAGATGGCTCTGTTTCTGGAAGCTACAGATCCAGAATACCTTGACAGAATTTATGAAGGACCGCATAAGCCAACCAAGCTCTCTGTTGTAGTTGCAGATCAGCCAGCAAAGACCATACCAAAGGAGAAAAGTGAATACACAGCTGAAGATATCTCATCTATTGCCAAGGATGCAAAGGTAAGGCATTTATTGCATAGTGCCATTGATAATGTCATGTCAAACCGGGTAATTCAATGCAAGACTGCAAAGGAGATATGGGATGCTTTGGAAATAAGGTGTCAGGGAACTGATGCAATCAAGAAAAACAGGAGGACTATACTTACTCAAGAGTATGAGCACTTTGACTCAAAAAGTGATGAGTCATTAACTGACTTATATGACAGGTTTGTTAAACTCTTGATTGATCTTTCACTGGTGGACAAGGAATATGATATTGAAGATTCAAATCTAAAATTCCTTTTAGCTCTTCCTGAAAGCTGGGATTTGAAAGCTAATATTATAAGAGACAACTATTGTCTTGATGAAACTACTCTTGATGAAATTTATGGTATGCTCAAGACTTATGAACTTGAGATGGATCAAAGAAGCAAGAGACATGGGAGAAAGTCAAGGACAGTTGCTCTTAAGGCTGAGGAGGAATCCCCCAAAGTGGTTGTCTCAAAGAAAGGCAAAGGAAAGGCTCTCATCATAAAATCTGATTTAGAATCATCAAGTTCTGATGATGATGATTCAAAAACTGAAAGTCTACCTGAAATAGATGTTGATGAAGAGATGATGAAATTATGTGCTCTTATGGTGAAGGGTATCACAAAGATAGCCTACAGGAAATTCAGAAAGGGAAAGAAGTTTTCCAGGAAAGGTAGAAGTTCTGATAAGAAGGGCTTCAGAAAATCTGAAGGCAAAGGAGGAAAGTCTGATAGAGGAGATTACTCAAATGTCAAATGCTACAACTGTGGTGAGAAAGGCTACATATCTCCTGACTGCAAGAAAGGAAAGAGTGACAAAGGCAAGGCTCTTGTCACAAAGAAGAAAAGTTGGATGGACACTTCAGATTCTGAAGATGAGGAGAACTATGCCTTGATGGCAAATGCTGATAGCAGTTCTGATGCTGCTGAGTTAAAGGTACCTCAAACAACTTATGCCTTTCATACTGATGATATTACTGAGTTGAGATTATATCTTAAAACCATGTTTATTAGTTACAGAGATCAAACTTTAACATGTGAAAGATTAACTTCTGAAAATCTTGATTTTAAAAAGAGGAATGATTATTTAGAAAAAGAGTTACCCATGTTTCATCAAACTCAGAAAGAAAGAGATGATGCCTTTTATGTTAGAGATGAATTGCTGAAAATGAATAAATCTCTAAAAACTGAGTTAGAAAAGGAGAGAGAGATTATCAGGACTTGGACTAACTCTGGTAGAGCAACTCAGGATATACTAAGTTGGAAACTGGAAAGAGGTCTTAGGTTATGGAGATGATAAAAGTGAAAAAGGAACTGAACAAGTTAAGCCAATTATTGTTAAAAAGACTACTAAGCCAAAGGTAAATCCTGTTAAATTTGTAGCTAAAACTGTAAAGTCTGATTCTGAAAAGATGAAAGATATTGAGACAGAAGTGATAGCAGAGTCAACTTCTGACAAATTAGAACAGGATAAACCAACTGCAGTTAACATAGGCTTAATGACAAAGAAGCAGCTTAAACATAAGCTGAAAGAAATTACCAGTATGAACAAGGTAAAGGAAGCTAGGAAAAATAGGAATGGAAAGGAAGGTGTGAATAAAAGCAACAATTATATGCCTGTTCCTAATGCTCCTAGAAAGAAATGCTATAACTGTGGAAACTCTAACCATCTTGCTTCTTTTTGCAAGAAGAATAAGAATATAAACTATTTACCTCCTAAGTCAGGAGTTAAGAGTCAGTCTGTTAGGTTTAAGCCACAAAATCCTTGTTTTCATTGTGGTAGTATATGGCATTCCATTTATACTTGTAAGGAATATCATAGTTTGTACTATGATTATTATCAGATAAAACCTTCTTTGAAGAAAGTTGCTTTAATTCCTTCTAGTGAAAAGTATGATGCAAAGTCTGATACTGTAAAATCTGATAAGAAAAATGTTAGCATAAACTCTGATGTTAAATCCGCTGCAAATGTTAACAAACTTATAAGGCCAAAGGATCCAAGCAAGTCTGGATCCTTAAACCTAACCATTAGTGGTCTTTGTGATTGCAGGGCAACAGGAAGAACATCCTAGTTATGGATAGTGGATGTTCAGGACATATGACTGGAAATAAAGCCCTGCTATCAGACTTTATGAAGAAAGCTGGCCCAGGAGTTTCTTATGGAGATGGCAACATTGGAAAAACTCTGGGATATGGCAAGATCAATCTTGGGAATGTCATCATTGAATAAGTAGCTCTAGTCTCAGGACTTAAACACAATCTGTTAAGTATAAGTCAAATTTGTGACAGAGGTTATCATGTGGATTTCAAGAGCAAAAGCGAGTCATCAATTCTTGATCCTTATCACCTACTGCATGTTGATCTTTTGGTACAGTCAATGTCATGCCTATTGCAAAGAAGAAATATGCTATGGTTTTAGTGGATGAGTTCACAAGAAACACTTGGGTGTACTTCTTGCACAAGAAGAATGAAACTGCATTAACTCTAACTGATCATGTCAGACAGCTAGATAAGTTGGTCAAAGATTCTGTTAAAATAATAAGGAGTGATAATGGCATTCAAGAATTCGATTATGGAAGAGTTCTGCAAAGAGCATGGAATCAAGCAGGAATTTTCTGCACCTGGAACTCCACAACAAAATGGAGTTGTAGAAAGAAAGAACATGACTCTGATTGAAGCTGCACGAACTATGCTTGATGAAGCAAAGTTGCCAACCTATTTTTAAGCTGAAGCTGTGCAGACTGCTTGTTTTAAAATGCTACACTCATAAACAAGCATGGAAAAACACCATATGAGATGGTGAAGAAAAAGAAGCCAAATATGAAATACTTTCATGTATTTGGTTGCAAGTTTTTTGTTCTTACATCCTGAACAGCTGTCAAAATTTGATCTAAAATCTGATGAAGGAATCTTTGTTAGATATCCACTTTCCACAAAAGCCTTCAGAGTCTACAATTTAAGAACAAGGGTTGTCATGGAATCTATTAGTGTCTCTTTTGTTGATAAGAAGATTACTGGACTTGAATATTTCGATGATCATGATCAGCTGAGATTTGAGAATAAAGATTTAAATTCTGATTTTGGAAATTCTGATGACTTAAATCCTGATCCTGTAAGTTCTACTGGATTAAGTTCTGATATCATTGAAACTGTGGTAACAACTCCAAAGGAAAATGCACCTGTCCAGGGGGAGCAAGCTGAAGATCCTACCACATCTCAAGACTTTTGAGAAGCATCAGAACCTGTCACTGACTCTTCAAGTTCTGATTCATCTAGTTCTGATGAGCCAAATACTGATAATTCTGGAAGCTCTGATTCTTCAACTCCTGAAAAATCAAACTCAGATTCGGAAGTCTCAGAGAGCATAACTATAGGGGGAGTATCATAAAATGCTAATGGAGACAGCATGGATCATGGGGGAGGATCCAGTTCTAGAGATCAACTTCTATCTGCAAGGAAATGGACTAAAGCACACACACCAGATTTAATCATTGGAGATCCTGAAGCAGCTGTCAGAACTAGAACTGCTACTTCAAATGAATGTCTCTATCATTCTTTTCTATCTCAGATTGAACCAAAGAAAGTGGAAGAAGCTCTTCAAGATGCTGATTGGGTGCAAGCAATGCAGGAGAGTAAAATGAATTTGAAAGAAATAAAGTCTGGATCAGTTTGATCTATAGAGAACTAACATCTCGATAAGTATAATGGCTTATCGAGATCTCTTAGTTCTCTATAAGTGTTTTGACTTGTCCAGGTCTTTGATCTCTATAGGTGAACTTGGCTTGTCGAGGTCTCCAAATTTTTGCATGTATAAATGACTTGTCGATATCTCTGAGATCTCTATAGGTATTTTGACTTGTCGATATCTCTGAGATCTCTAATAAGAAAATTGACTTGTCGATATCTGCAATCTTCATTGTTGTGCAAGACATGCATGTACTATAACAAGACTAAGTCAAACTGACAGCCCTAAGTAAGTTGTATGATAATCTAAGTTTGCATTTTGTATTGTATTACTTGAGTCTGTAAAAGTGTCAATAGATTAGACAGGAGTATTTTTCTGTAAACAGTCTTAAGCCTAAGAATAAACCTGGAAGAAGATCATGAAGATCATGCCTCAGAGACAGTGTGAAAAAGCTTGGAGTTGAATAAATATGTTTTGAGAAAAATATTCTATGTCAAGAAAACTACAAGTCACAGATCAATTCATATAAAGAAGTCATTCGAGAACTCCAGAATGACTACCGACAAGTCAAAAATGGCTTATAGAGAAGTCTCAGAGATATTGACAATCAAATAAAGATATGAAGATTAGAGATATCGACAAGTCATTTCTATAATAGAGAATATAGAGATATCGACAAGTCAAATTAAAGATGTAAAGATTGGAGATATCGACAAGTCAAACTCTCATTAGATGTAACACCCCCAAATCCGGGGTCGGGGATCCGGGTTGTCACGAGTTCCATTTCCCTTAATAACACTTAATCTTAATAAACAAGCAACTACTGTGTACTGTGACCCCACAATATATACACACACACACCACAAGTTATAGTCTCAGAGATGAATACCAAAAATAACACAAGTCATTTTATTCCACAATTATAAGTCATTACACCTCAAAAGGGTTTCTGAATAAATTTACAGATTCTTTTCCATTATTACAATTCATTAATATACATAAGTCTGGTACATCAAAAGTTGAAATCCTATCCTATTGGTAGTTCCTACCTCAGCTACAACGGCATCACCACCTACAGG
Organism: Apium graveolens; assembly: GCF_009905375.1. Lineage (NCBI taxonomy): Eukaryota > Viridiplantae > Streptophyta > Magnoliopsida > Apiales > Apiaceae > Apium > Apium graveolens. The sequence goes on from NC_133650.1 coordinate 156,885,633, forward strand.
AAACTGCGGAACATTTCCTATCCGCTCGCGAATTGGGAGCTTGGTCTTGTTCATCTTGTCTAGCTATTGTTGTATGATGAAAGAATAAAGAAACGATGAGCAACAAGCCCACCAAAATAACATGTATAATAATTAACAATATATGAGCATTCTCATAATACTCATGAAAGTCTTGGTCAAGAAGAAATGAACCAAGTTTGATATCTTAATGTGACGAAGTCGCAAAATATTCAGTATATATATACATATATACTTTTTAAAATCTTTGAAATCCTCTGACATGTATAATATACACAGAGTTCCAGTTTATAACTGTATAAAAATATCGTTGTAAGGTGATCTCATATATCTAACCTTGTCACAACATTTTTCTGAAAATCTTTGTCATGCATAAGATAATCATTAACTAGATATAAGTTGAAAAGATGAAGTTACAAGATATTCCAATATACTTATATCTTTTCCGAATACTACTCGAACTACCACCGTTCAAGCTATAATCAGATTCAAAAGTTCATCACATAGATGAGACTACAAGATAAGACTTGAATAGATTCAATCTTTGAAATATTATTCAAAAGAAATAAAGTTACTAGATACTTCATTAAGTCTCGATATATATACACCTATATATATCTCATACTTTCCTTGAAAACCTCTGTTATGAAAAGTATAAACAGAGTTATAATACCCAATGAATTTGGAAAGAAGAAAAACTTTGGCATAAACCCGATATCTTGTTGATCGGGCAAAGATACCCATTAAGTAACCTTTTCTACTAGTAGATGGATGAATCTCCCACTGGTCATCGCCCTGGCCGCATTAGGGCCTTGTGCTGGACCGCCACCCGGCCTCTTACGCGTTGATGGACTGCCACCCAACCACTTACACTTTGATAGACCGTACCCCGGCCTGTCGCTTATGTCGAGTCATTTAGAAGGACTTACTTCCCGAATGTTGGGCAAGTAATCAAAAGCTCTTTATCAAATCAGCAACCTCGTTGCGAATATAAAATACACCCCAGAGTCGGATCCCTTAAGTTTTGAGCGAGTATTTAAATCCCCTTCGAAAGGAAGATCTTAAATTTGAAAATGAGTTCTGGGATCTGCTCTAACTTTTAAAATCATTTTGAAGACTCGAAAACATTTTAAAGAATGTTTAGAGTAAGGATGATTTAATAAAATAAATCAGTCCCGATATGTTAGAAAATATCTGAATATTATTATTTAAATAATATTCCCATAAAGGATAATCTTTATAAAAATAATTGAAGTAGAAGTTTTAAAACTCATACTTGAAACGAATAATAATTAACAAAAGATATACTTATACGAAAGTACGATCTTTATTTGAATAATCGAAAATAAGTTTGATTATTATTCAAACCATCGAATATACCTTATTCGATTAATAGTTATAGAAAACTATATAATATATACTCGGGAACCTTGCCTCCCGGTTTTAGGAAAATTTCCAACTCTGGGTCCCCTATACTAAGGGTATACGCAAATAATACCTATCTCTAGCATAGGTATTATGCAGTTTATAACAATTGAATTGACAATGAAATATCAAGATTCCGAAGCAGGCATGCATATATATATATATATCATATCAACATGCTCCAATATATCGCAAGACTTTGCTAATAACAACCATGCACTTATCTCAATATAATGCATCAATATATTACATCACAACAACAGTATAACGGGTAAAAAACTTGCCTGAGTGTTCCGGGGTATACTTAAGCTTAGAGTGGGTCCGGTAACCTACTAACAACAACATAAGCCGGAATTAAACCACGGTCACTTAAGAAACTAGACTTTATCCACTTAGACTCTAACGTTTTCTTTTGCGCTTAACGATTTACATAAGTTGCTCGAGTACCCTCGGCTCCACCATGTTTATAAAATTAACCATTAAACATTTTAAGGAGACTCTTTTGCGAGTACTTTACCAACTGCCTAATCCACCTTATATAATTGTTTTGTAATCCAATTGGTCTTTTAAGAGCCTTAAACAAGGTTTCAAAGTTAGGCGAGGGGTAAAGGTTCGTTCGTGAAACACCGTAACTTAAAACAGTCGTTTCTCTTAAACCATAAATCGGATCTAAGCGAACGACATTTAGCTTAAAACATAACCTGTCTAAAAATGGAAGTGGTTAGTTCATAGCAGTCGGTGTTCGGGTCCAACAGTTAATCACAAAATAGTTTAAAGAAAATCGGGCATTACGACGGCTATAACCTAACGATTTCCAAAGTTTAAACTACACCAAATCATCACCAATTCAACAACAATCCAACATCCATCAACATCAAACTAAACCTATTCATCTAAGCACCATTATCATCCAAACAAACCAAAATTAAAACTAAGGGTTCAAGAGTTTATACCTTCCTTGGAGAGTGGGTAGTCACTAACAAGCCTCTAGGAACCTTGATCTATGCTTAATCAACCTTAAGCTTTTATAAAAATCAAGAAAATCAAAGTAAGTTACTATTCACTACTATTCATCATCATCTTTGATGAGTGGATTAGCTAAGCAAACCATGGAATCTTGATCTCAAACTCATGGTATAACTAAGTTATGAAATATAGGATCCAAGGAAACAAACCTTGTAATTTTCCATGGCCTAGAGCTTGAGTTTTGAAAATCTATTTCTTCATTTCTTGAAAAGGCCGAATGGAAGAAGAAAGAAATGGGGGAGAGTTTTTGCTTGCTTGTCTTGCCTTGATATTTGTGCAAAGAATGCATAATTTTGGTTAATTATTGTCTAAATATCTTGTTTTCACTTGCTTATGTCATTGCTTGCATCACTACTTTGCCACATGTCTCATTCTTGTGGTGTGATGATGTCATCTTGCTTCTAACCACATATTTTAGCTTATCTTAGAAGCTTCCTTCTCATGCTACTTGCATGTGCTTGCCCCTTGGACATTTATTTGTTTTACGGTTCGCTTATCTCTTGTTCTCGTTAATCGTTTGAGGGATCATATCCGGGATCTTATTACTTGGGCTTCCCTAAACCTTTCTTAATATTGTATATTCCTTAAATGATCCTCTCTTGTAATCCTTGAATTGAAATCTTATTCATCATGTTACCTTATACATAATTCTGTCGGTATCTGGTGGATTTTCGGGAAAAATCAAAGTGTCCGAATTCAAATTCTGATGATCTTTACATACCCTCATATATATTATGGAGTGCTAATATGACCTCAGAATATCCATTAAAGAACCCCTACATAGGGTGGTCTGACAATTTTTATTAATCAGCAATATCAACAAAAGAACTATTCATCAGGGTCTCAAAAAATTCCAAAAATTGGGGTTATTACATTAGAGATCTCAGAGATATCAATAAGTCAATATGACTATAGAGAGTTCAGAGATGTCGGCAAGTATTTTCTACATGCAGAAATTCAGAGTTCTCGATAAGCCAAATTCTCTTATAGAGAACTCAGAGACTTCGAAAAGTCAAAACAACTATAGAGAAATAAGAGATCTTGATAAGCCATTATACTTATCGAGATGTCGAGTTCTCTATATAAAAAACAAGAGATCTCTATATAAACCTCAAGTACAGAATGCAGACCAGTTAAAGATCCAAGATTATAAATCAACAAACAGATCAATCACTGATTTGAAAAATCTACAAAAAGCAGCTTGAAGAGTACAAGATCAAAGGCCAAGATTAACTGATAAAGTAAAGTCACAGACATGCACTATTTGCAAAGATACACTAAGCCAGAAATAGAAAGTTTTAGTTAACTTAAAGTTGGGTTTAATACATGCTATTGCATGCTGTGTAAAACCTATGTTTACTATTTTATAAAGTAAACACTAGATGCTTTGTTTTAAGCTGTAACAAATAGATCTAGAAAATCTTGTAACTCTCTCAAAAAAGAAGTTGAGTTCTTTATCAACAAAGAACCCAGAAATTTGTATCAAGACATACTTGATTTTAATATAAAATTAAGTGAATTTTGAAGATATTATGTTTATGTGCATGTTTTATTATTTTTGTTAAAACACTTTATCTCTACAAGTTAGACTACTTTGTTGACCACATCCATAACAGTTCAAAATGCTTAAAAATAATCCAAAACACATTCACCCCCCAATTGTGTTGTATTCATTATCTAAAACGTGGTATCAGAGAAAAATCTGAAAGCAAATAGATTAAAGATCTTGGAAGAATGAATACACAAAAGCTTAGCAGTATCAAAATCCCTACCTTTGACAAATCTAACTACATATTATGGAAAAAAAATGATGTTGTTTATAAGGATGGCCAACCCACTATATGTTCAGATTCTCAAGAATGGCCCTTTCATCCCCATGGAAAGAGTTGATGAAACTACAGATGGAGACATGGTTATTCCAGCTCATTATACTCCTAAGGATCCCTCACAGTACACTAAATCTGAAAAGGAGAAAGTCTCTCTGGTAAGTGGCTTACAACTGATTTTAATAGAGTTACTTAACAATGTAATGTATAATAACATTATCAATTGTGACATAGCCAAACAGATCTGGGAGAAGATATAAATTATATGTGAAGGAATAGAGGAAGTTAGGTCAAACCATAGAAGGATTTTGTTATCTCAGTATGAGTGTTTTATGTCTAAACCAAAAGAAGGAATTACTGAAGTTTTTGAAAGGTTCAAAAAATTGATAAATGACTTGCAGCTACATGATAAATATTATGAAGCTGAGGAGGTTAACCTAAAGTTCCTTCTAGCTCTTCCTGACCATTTTGAACAGAAAATATCAGCCATAAGAGAAGGAAGAGATCTAAGAAGAATGACTTTGGAAGTTTTATATGGAATTTTGAAAACTTATAAACTTGAAATGCTACAGAGAAAGTCATTGAAGGCACACCATGGACATTTGGTTGATGGTTCCAGTGCTTTGATTGTAAATGACGGAGAAGAAAGTGAAGATGAGCAAGACAATCAAGTTACAGTTATTCAAGATGTAAAATAAAAGAACAAAGGATCTCAGAAGCAAGTTGTGTTGGAGCTGGAGGAAGATGAATACTACTCCTTGAATAAGCTAGATGAAATGGACCAATCCATGGCTTACTTGGCTAGGACATTTTCCAACATGAGTGTTAAGAATCCAAGGGTTTTCAAAGGCAAAGGACAATATTCCAACAACAACAATTGGAAACCAAAAGCTCGGTATAATTCAGCTAGCAAAGGTGGCTACAAAACAGGATCTGTAGACAGATCAAAGATAAGGTGCTTTAACTGTGATGAGTTGGGTCACTTTGCTACTGAATGCAGGAAACCCAAAAAGGTGAAGAAGAATAAAGCTTACCTGGAACTGGAAGCAAAGTATGAAGCTCTCTTGAAGAAATAGTCTGGAAAAGCCTATATTGTAGAAGGAAAGAGTTGGGATGACACTGATAATGATGATGAGGATGAAGAAGTTAGAAACTATGCACTAATGTTATTCCCAGTGGACTAACAATGAGATTTACAGAAGGGGGGTTGAATATAAATCTTAAAAAAATTTCAAGTTTTGAGCAGTTTCTAAGGCTAAGTGTTTTTTAGAGCAAGTGTGTGTGAATTGCTTGAAGTTAATGCAGACAGATATATATTCAAACACAAATGTAAAGAACACAGAGAACTTAAAAACTTTTCTGGTGAATTTGTTGTTCCGCCAGAGATGTGTTATTTCAGAAAATCTGTGATTTAAAGAATTAAATCACAGCTGCTTCCTAGTACAAACTAGATGATTTTCTCTCTGGATTTTTTTAAACAGCTCATGAAAATTCACACCTAATTACTAGCTGCTACTTAGTTTATATATCACCAAGTTTACAAGTGAAGACAAAACTGTAAAATACAATTAAAAAGGCTTTTCACATGTTTCTTCTTCATTTCTCTATCCAATGCAATTTAGGCTTAGCTGTTGATCTTTGAATACTTCCTTGTTTGCACCAGAATGGAAATGCTGTATTTTCTTGATTCCTCCTAGAGGCTTCCACATTCCAGTTTGTCTCTGTCAACCCATGTGCCTCTGTCAGCTTATGAATTGTCACTATCAACTGCTAATGAACTAAGCATCCGTTGAAGCTTTCATCCGTTGATGCCTTATCCGTTAAGGCTTTATCCGTTGAAGCTTTATCCGTTGATGCATTATCAGTTGAAGTCTTTATCTGTTGAAGCACTTATCCGTTGATGGATATCATCCGTTGAAGCATTAGAGACATCCGTTGAAGCTTTGTTTCTTATCCGTTGAAGGTCTTCAATATCAGTTGATACTTCTTCATTTATACAAAATTACAAGACATGAAATATTTATAATTAGCCCTCCTATTTGCATATCCACTAGTAGTCAACATGACTGATACTTTCCTACAACATCTAAGAATTACAACTTGAATCCAGAGAATGAAATGTGCTACAATACTAAACTTATTGCTAAGTAAAGCTACTCCTTCAACGGATAGACAAGATGGTCTTATCCGTTGAGGCTACAAACACTAGATTTCTACTTAAGTGTTTTATTTAACTTATCATCAAACTAATACACATGTTCCTAACAATCTCCCCCTATTTATGTTTACTAGAACTGTAGGCATAAATTTGGGTTTAGCTTGATGATAACAAAACACTTGACAAATATATTAACTGTAATAAAGCAGAAATTCAAAAGTGCCGCAAAAAGGTGTATGCTGAGATGGAATTGAAGAATTACATTGTTTCCAAGGGTGCTCCTTTAGCCTGAGTAGATTAATTTCTTTTCCTTTGATCCCTTGTTTTCTTTCCTAGCCTCCTGTCATTCTCCTCTATTTGAAGTTGAAGTTGTCTGTAGAACTCAGCTTCATCTTCTTCATTGATGTCCAACTTAGATTGCATATCCTTGAGAGTTTCATTACTGGCAATCTTGAGCTGATCTTCAAGTCTGAAAAATCTTCTGACTCCTTTGTTGTCTCTGAACTCCATCAACCAATGAGGTGATTTGTGAACTGTAATTCCTCTTTCTTAAATGATTAATGTTCTAGGCAAGGTATTGGGCTCCCACCAAGTTTTCCTTATGTTGGCAATCTTGTTGAGAATCTCAGTCTTGGCAGTCCTGGTAAAGCCAGAATCCCTTTGTATGGCTGAGTTGACTCTAACCAAGGTAGAGTAGCCTTCATTCAGAATCCTGTAGAGAGGCCAAGTTCTTTCCCCACTTCCTTTGTATTTGAACACTAGTCTTTCTGGTAGGTGTCTGTAGGCAGTTATTCCCCTTACTTCTTCCAGCTCATCCAGATAGAGTTCAATGTCTGAAAATTCTTTTATGTCACAAATGTGAACATAATCATCCTTAGAGGCTTGTGGCTTAGGCTTAGGCTTCTGAGTGAATTTGATTGAGGTTTTAGAGGGTGTTGATTTGATTCTTCTTTTCTGTTTCTTTGATGGTGGAGAAGAGGTTAAGAAGGTGGGCAATTTGATGGTGTCCCAATCAATTGGTTCCTCCTTAGGAATGATTGTTTCACCATGAATGTTTATGAAGGGGTCAGGCACAATGGGTTCCGGAATAGAAGGTAGTGGTTTGGATTTTGATTGGGTTTCTTCAGTCTCATCTACCATCTTTCTCTTTGCATTGGCCTTCTTTCTGTTCCCTTTCTGCCATTTCTCTCTTTCCTTACTTCTTTCTTCCATATCATTATCAACCATGTCCCCCATACCTTCATCTTCACTTTTGTCTTCAATTTCTTTCTTTGCTTGTGCTCTTTTGTCAGCCTTTAGCTTTTTGGCTTCTTCCTTCAACCTTCTGGTTTCTTCCCTCTTGGCTATTGAGAATTTGGGATGTCCTTGCATCACACAGATGCTCTTTCCCTCTCTAAAGATAATAGCCATGTTCCTCCTTACAGCCACATCCATGGTCTCTTTGTGCTTTATGATACTTCCACCCAAAACCTTGTCTTCATCAGGCTTTGGAAGAGGAAAATCCACTTCTTTCATCTGAGCAAGGCTTAGAGGATTCTTTGTAGAGTCCTTATTGGATCTGTTGTTGGGCTTGAGAACCATAGGTTTCGGATTCTTGGAAGAAGTCTCTCCAACCTTATTCCTTCTTACTGGCTTGAGCTCCATAATAATTGGTTCCACCTTTGTGCTATACTTCACATATTGTGATTTATAAGTTGTAGAACCAAAAATTTGTTGCATCTTTTCATCAATTTTCCTCCTTTGCTCTTTGACTTGCAATTCAGCTGCTGCTATCTGGATTAGATCAATTCCATCAAGCTTTCCTTTGATTTGAATAGTTGGAGAAGTGGTGATGGCAGGAACTGGCACTTGAGATATTTGAACTGTTGTTGATGGCTCTCATTCCCCTTCCCCTTTATTCTCCCCCTTTTTGTTATCATCAAGGGTAGGGGTCAAGCCTTGTGCTTTTGCCAGCTGTATTAGTAGATTTGTCTGAGTTTGTTGATTCTGAAGAATGGTGACCATAGAGTCTTCAATGATCTGAACTCTGTCTTCCAACCTGGCCAGCCTCTTGTCAGCATCAGATGCTTTCCTCAGTCTCCCCAACAAATCTTGCATAGTACCATAAGGCATGACTGAATCCATCTTCTCAGCATTGTAGGATTTCAGATCAGCAATGTCCTGCTTGAGTTCATCCACACTTAGATTCTGTTTGAAATGCTGCAACTGTAAGAGATGCAGAGAGTCCAGATGAGCTTGAAGAATTGCCTTGGTACCAGCATCTGTAGTCTCCTGAAGGGCCTTCTGAATAGTCATTACTTGCCTGACCAAAGTGACACCAAACTCTCCTGGTGTAGATGCCTTTGCCCGTGCCCAATCAGGGAGATCTGGAACAGAACTTGGGCCTGCTTCTCCCCCTAAGTTCATGCTCTCATCCAAAGAATCAGAGTCATCATCATTAGAATTTACTCCAAATTCTTCAGATGGCTCACCAGCTTGAGAAGGCAGCCTGTTAACAGCAGCTTTATCTCTGAGAAGAGATTCTGAAGTGTGTAGGATGTTTAAAGTCTGTTCTGCCTCTACATTGCCCTGAGCAGCCAATAATTGATAGGCTGGAACAGGGTGAGTAAAAGTGTCAGCATCTAAGGAAATGTTATCAATTACAGCTTTGTAATGTTGCTGAAATTGTCTTTCTTTTTCTGCATCATCCACTATCATTGACTCACTAGCAATGGCTGGATCCACCCTTATAGCTTCTGTACCTGCCTTTCTCTCATTTTCTCTATTTTCTTGCATCAGGGGCTCCCCCTGGCTCACACACACCCTCACACCCTCACCCTCACCTTCTAAGGTGGCACTCCCCTCACTCACTTTTGCCATGCTGGAAGAAATAGCATGCATATGGTGACTCTCAACCTCTCCTTTTGCCTGGGAGCAACCCAGCTTCTCACTTAAATTATCACTCCCTTCCCTCAAACCTAAAAGTGATTGTACAGTAACCATGTCCTATATAGTTGGAATTATTTCTGTTATATGTGTAGAGACCATCAACGGATAGGGAGTATCCGTTGAAGTGGAAACTGATGGTATCAACGGATAAATGCTGTTAAGCTTATCCGTCGAAGAACAACCACTTGTCAACGGATGAGAGATATCTGTTGAAGAAGGAAAAGATGTAGATATAGAAAGGGACATAATTGTTGAATCTGTGTGAATTGATTTTAAGTGAGGTGACACAGATTCTTCAACTATATCTGAAAGAATTGGCTGATGATCCAACAAATCATCTAAAAGATGATGATCATCAGGTTTTGAGTGGGGCTCCTCCCTGAGTTTTAATGAGGGAGAATCAGGAAGTGATGTGAATATCATATCCACATCCAGAGAGGGTGATGGAGAGTTTGATGATGGATGTGTTTCTATTATGAGAGAATGGGGCTGTGACTCCACATTTGCTGGAGTCACATCAAGCTGAATTTGAGAAGGCAAAGATACAGGTGGATGTATCTGTGCTCTGTGTGCCCCTTGTGTGGAAACTAGGGTCTTGGCCTTCTTCTTCCTTGAAAAGGCTTTGATTGGTGAATTTGTGGCTTCAGTGTCCCTCCCTCTTTTGTTCTGTGTCCCTAGTTGGGGACTATTTTCAATAGTTGCACCCTTTTGGGAGGATGCAACTAGGGATGTGTTTGACTCCTTTTAAACCACCACAGTCTTTTGAGAGACTGTGGCTTGGCTGGCTGGGGTACCACTCACCTCTCCCACCTTATCTTGGGGGGTTTCTTGATGTTCACCCCTCCCCTCACCACTCACACCCTGTTCACTCCCTTCAGGGTTTATGGTAGTTGTTACAACTGTTGTCTTTGAGAGACAACAGAGGTGGTTTTCTTTGACTTTTGTTTTGAAAGTTTAGTTTTGGTGGCTTTGGTAGGAACCTGTTTGGACAAAGACACAGATTCCATTGCCACATTGGAAGGCAAAGAAACAATGGGGTTGGAAACAGTAGGAGTTATAGAAGTGTTTACCTCACTTACCTGTGGTGCATTCATGATTGGCAAATATACCAATGGCACCTGGCTGTTGAGGTTCATTCTCAAAAGGTCTGCAAGGACCCTTTTCTCTTGTGCCCAACATTTGAGTTTATTGTTCTCATTTGATATAACCAATCCTTCAGCAACATGGTTAGCCAATAACATAAAGAATCTAGCATAGTAGATGTTATGTGGTCAATTAGCTTTGTTACCTAATCTAGAACCTAATTCTAGCATGACACAGTTGCTAAAATTAAAGTACCTTTCAGAAACTAGCATATAGAGCATATTAACAAGAGATGAAGTTATGGCATCAAAATTGATAATCTTCCCAGAGAAAACCTTTATAAAGGCATCTCCAAGAAAACTCCATTCTTTCCTAAGGCCCTTCCTTCTAATACTACCTAAACTAGCAGAATCAAAAGCATAGCCTATGGAATCTAACATAGCATATACATCTTTATCAGTGTGTGGTGTTATGGCATTATTCTCAGGCAACTTAAAGCAAGACTGTATATCATCACAGTTAATGCAATAATCCTTACCTTTGAGAGAGAAGGCAATAGTCATATCTGTGGAGTTGAACTCTGCAGTTGTCCAAATCTCCTCAATCACCTCACAGTAGATGGTTGGGGCTTCCAGCATTGCATAGCTTAGTTTGCAGTTTTTGATGAAGTCCATCATCTTGTGATAATCAGAATGGGCTTCATTCTTTTCAACCAAGGCTACGAAATTATTCTTTTCATAAACAAATCCAGATTGAGACATAATTTTGACTACTGGTGCCATTGTTGTGAGTAGAGATTGCAGAGAAAAACTTGAGAATTTTGGGAGAGAAAGAGAATAAAAATTGCAAGAAAGCGTAAAGTGAAAATTAGAATTCAATGGGCTTTTATACTTTCTTGAATTAAAACGTAAACAAAATGATTAAATGATACTTTTAAATAAATTACAGCCGTTTAAGAATAAAGAAAACTGTAGAAATTCTGAAAACTGCCTTTAATACAAATATATACAACAGTGTATATCTGTATCAACGGTTAAGTAAAAGAATCAACGGCTGTGACTCACTTAAAGTAATTGATGTGACACTTCAACGGATAAGGTAAATAGTTATCCGTTGATGATCAACACTATTTTATCCGTTGAGGGATAAAATTACCAGAAATGTATTTGTCTTTCAACGGATAGTGAACATCCGTTGATAGAACAATTTTGGCTTTCAACGGATAGGGAATATCCGTTGATAGAATAAGTCTTACTTAAAGCCAACTTTGTTCTTGCAGCAAATTCATTTCAGGCTTCAATGCAGATTATATAGAGGACATAAATCTATGAATAATTAAGCATACCTAGCTCACTTACTAATCTTGTGAATGTTGATTCATCAAGTGCCTTGGTAAATATGTCTGCAATCTGCTTTTCACTTGGAACAAAATGAAGTTCCACTGTACCTTTCATCACATGTTCCCTAATGAAGTGGTACTTGATGTCAATATGCTTGGTTCTTGAGTGCAGTACTGGATTTTCAGTAATGGCAATGGCACTTGTGTTGTCACAGAATATAGGTATTTTGTCAACAGTTAGTCCATAGTCAAATAGTTGATTCCTCATCCATAGTATCAGTGCACAGCAACTACCAGCAGCAATGTACTCAGGTTCAGCTGTTGATGTAGAAACAAAATTTTGCTTCTTGCTGAACCATGACACAAGCTTGTTCCCTAGAAATTGACAGGTGCTAGTTGTGCTTTTCCTGTCTATTTTACAGCCTCCATAATCTGCATCTGAGTAGCCAATTAGATCAAAACCAGACTCTCTAGGGTACCAAATTCCTAGATTTGGAGTCCCTTTGAGATATCTGAAGATTCTTTTAATAGCCACTAAGTGAGATTCTTTAGGGTCAGCTTGAAATCTAGCACAGAGGCATGTAGAAAACATTATATCAGGTCTACTAGCAGTTAAATATAAAAGTGAGCCAACCATGCCTCTATAACTTGAAATGTCCACAGACTTTTCAGCCTTGTTTAATTCAAGCTTGGTGGCAGTGGCCATGGGAGTTTTTGCAGATGAACAGTCCATTAAGTCAAACTTCTTTAAAAGATCATAAATATATTTAGTTTGACTAATGAAAATTCCACCACTAACTTGTTTAACTTGTAAACCAAGAAAATAAGTTAGCTCTCCCATCATGCTCATTTCATATTTACTTTGCATTAACTTGGCAAACTTTTTACAAAGCTTATCATCTGTAGATCCAAATATAATATCATCTACATAAATTTGAACAAGTATTGTAGAGCCATTAACATTTCTAAAGAAAAGAGTTTTGTCAACAGTACCTCTTATGAAGTGATTATCTAGAAGGAATTTTGACAAAGTCTCATACCAGGCTCTAGGTGCTTGCTTTAGTCCATAGAGTGCTTTCAACAGATAATACACATAGTCTGGAAAGATTGGATCTTCAAACCCTGGAGGTTGGCTTACATAAACTTCTTCCTCCAATTCCCCATTTAGAAATGCACTCTTGACATCCATTTGATAGACTTTGAAATTGGCATGGGCTGCATAGGCTAGAAAGATTCTGATGGCCTCAAGTCTGGCAACTGGAGCAAATGTTTCATCAAAATCTATTCCCTCTTGTTGAGAATAGCCTTTAGCAACCAATCTGGCTTTATTCCTTATGACAATACAATTTTCATCCATCTTGTTTCTGAATACCCATTTTGTGTCAATAGAACTCTTGTTATTTGGCTTGGGTACCAGCTTCCATACTTTGTTCCTCTCAAATTGGTTTAGCTCCTCTTACATTGCTAAAATCCAATCTGGATCCAATAGAGCTTCTTCTACTCTCTTAGGTTCCTCCTGTGATAGAAAGCTACTATACAGACATTCATCTTGAGTAGCCCTTCTAGTTTGCACTTTAGATGTAGCATCACCAATGATCAGTTCAAAAGGGTGATTCTTGGTCCATTTCCTTTGAGGTGGTAGATTAGCTCTAGATGAGGTTGCCTCAGTATTGTCATGATGTGAGATAGAATGTTGATTGGTTGACACTCCTCCTGAGTTGCTGATCCTTTGAAAGGAGTTGGGAGTTCTATCAACTGATGAAGTGAATTGATTATCCGTTGACAGACTGTGATCAACGGATGCTTCATTATGAACTTCAATGGATGATGCACTTTGTCTTTCAACGGATGCTGCATTGCCTCTTTCAACGGAAGCTAAATTATGACTTTCAACGGATGCATCATTCTGTGCATTATCCAAAGGCAGATTTTGAATTCTTCTTGAGATGCCTTCTTCATCATTCTCATCTTCACTATCATCATAATATATCTCAATATTGTCAAATTTGAGTCCTTCATGATGTCCCTCATCTGTTAGTCCATCAATCTTTTTATCATCAAACACAACATGCACAAATTCCATGACAATGTTGGTTCTTAGATTGTAGACCCTATATGATTTTCCAGCAGAATAACCAACAAATATTCCTTCATCAGCCTTTGCATCAAACTTCCCTTTGTGATCAGATTGATTCCTGAAGATGTAGCATTTGCAACTAAAGACATGCAGAAAGTTTAAAGTTGGTTTTCTTCTCTTGAATAATTGATAGGGAGTCATGCCTTTTGCCTGATTGATTAAAGAAATATTCTGAGTGTAACATGCACAGTTAACAGCCTCAGCCCAAAAGTAAGTTGGGAGTTTTAACTCTTCAAGCATTGTCCTTGCAGCTTCAATTAGTGATCTGTTCTTCCTTTCCACCACACCATTTTGTTGTGGAGTCCTTGGAGCTGAGAACTCATGCATGATCCCATTTTCTTCACAAAACAACTTCATGGTTGAATTCTTGAACTCAGTTCTGTTGTCACTCCTAATATTCCTTACTATGAAATTAGGATGATTGTTGACTTGCTTGATATGATTGATAATGATTTCACTAGCTTCATCCTTTGATCCAAGAAAATAAACCCAAGAAAACTTTGAGAAATCATCTACAATCACTAGGCAATATCTTTTTCTTGAAATTGACAATACATTGACTGGTCCAAAGAGATCCATGTGTAGCAGTTGTAATGGTTCATCAATTACAGATTCAAGCTTCTTACTGAATGATCTTTTCTTTTGCTTTCCTTTCTGACAAGCATCACACAGTCCATCCCTTGTGAATTCTACTAGAGGCATTCCTCTAACTAAGTCCTTTTTGACTAGATCTCATTGTCTTGAAATTCAAATGGGACAGCTTCTTGTGCCATAGCCAACTTTCAACTGAGCTTGCTTTACTGAGAAGACAAGTAATAGATTCTGCATCTGTAGAGTTGAAGTCAGCTAAGTACACATTCCATTTTCTAACTCCAGTTAGAACCACTTTATTGTCCTTCTTACTTGTGACAATACAGGCTTCAGAATTGAAGGAAACAGTATTCCCTTTGTCACATAGTTGACTGATGCCCAATAAGTTGTGTTTGAGACCATCAACCAATGCAACTTCATCAATGATGACATTTTCTTTTGAAATCAAGCCATATCCCATAGTGAATCCTTTGCTGTCATCTCCAAAGGTTATGCTAGGGCCAGCTCTCTCCTTAAACTCTTGAGCAGGGTGAAATCTCCTGTCATGTGTCTTGAACACCCACTGTCCAAGTACCATAGATTCCTTCTTTTTCCCTGCATATAACAAAATCAATCAAGTTGATTTTGGTACCCAAGTTTCCTTGGGTCCAGCCTTGTTAGTCTTTTTCCTAGACTTCATTCCTCCTGCATCTTTTGACTTAGGTAACTTTGGGTCAACCTTGATCTCAGATGTGGTTGGTTGAAGTGTAGGGTTAGTCACAGAATCATTTAGCACATTTGATTGAATTTGATAAGGCATAGATTGTGCAAACATGTTATTCCACATAGGCATATTGTATGGCATTTGAGGCATACTAAATGCAGTAAAATAAGGATTATTAATATATGGTATGTTTATAAAATGTGCATGGGGATTCTGATGAGACATAACAGGCATGGCATGCAGAGGTGACATAGACATGTTAGGCATAGAGGGATTTGAAGGCATGGGAGCATTTTTAACAGATTTGCAATTATCAGATAGGTGATTAACACTTTTACAATGCACACAGCTTTTTCTAAGAGCATACCTATCAGGTGTGTAATTGTTATGTTTATTAATCCCTACCTTCCCATTTCTTTTAGATTTTCTTTTAGTTTCCTTCTTATCCTGAACCAACTTAAGCCTATTTTTCAGCTGATCCAAAGTCATGTGTCCTATATTCACCTTACTGGCATCTTTAGATGTGCTAGCTCCTTCTTTGACAAAGTTCTTGAAAGTTGAATCATCCTTCTTATTGAGATTTTTATTTTTAAAATTACTTGCCTGTTTTAATTAATGAGCCTTCAACGGATGCTCTTTTTCTTCCTTCAACGGATAACTTTCATCATCCGTTGATTCCACATCCGTTGATAATCCATCAATTAATTCTAACTCTTTTTTGCTTTTCTTCCAGGCATCCTCACAAAATGATTCAATTCCCTGAACCTTGGCAATCTGAACACCAACATCCCTAGATGTTTTCCAGGCCTTGATTACCTCTTGCTCACTTTCTAACTGTTTAGAAAGAATTTCTACTTTCTTAACAGCTTCTTCTAGTTCACTCTCAACAATCAAGCATTTAAGTTTAATCTTTTCAAGCTCAATTACCTGATCCTCTAACACATCATTCATATCACTTAAAAACACATTATTCTCTTTGATCCTAGTGTTTTCCTTGGCTAGTGATTTAAGGGAAACTCGCAAGTGATATAATTCATTTGACATATCATTTATGGCTTCATTGCATTCATTTTTAGAAAGCTGAGAGAGATCAGTAGTAATTACATGGTTGCTTGATGAACTAGTTTCATTTTCATCAAAATTAGCCATCAGGGCTAGGTTGACATATTCCATATCATCATCTTCATTGACTCCATCTGGTGCCCAATCATCTTGAGTGAGAAAAGCTCTTTCCTTTTGTTTGAACAAATCAAAGTACTTCTTTTTGTAATCAACTTGCTCAAATTTCTTCTTATCAGAGGTTGGCTTCCTACACTCACTTGCAAAGTGTCCACTAATGCCACAGTTATAACATTTGAACTTGGATTTGTCCACCATATTTTTGTTTGGCTTAGTGAATTTTGTATTTTTCCTGAACTTCATCTTTGCAAACCTTTTGGACAGAAAAGCCAGATGTTCATCAACAACATCAGAGTCATCCTGACTGGAATTGTTTTCATCCTCAGCTACTTGCTCTTTACCCTTGCTTGATTCTGATTTGCTTGTGCCAATTTTGAGACTTGGCATTGTCTTCTCCTCATTCCTGGCTTCAACCTTCTCACTGTCAGCTACAAGTGCAACTGATCCTCCTTTTCTCTTCCCTTTTTCCAACAGCTCATCTTGCTCCATCTCAAGTTCATATGTCTTTAAAATTCCATATAATCTTTCAAGTGTGAAGTCCTTATAATCTTGAGAATTTCTTAGAGAAACAGTCATAGGCTTCCATTCCTTTGGTAGAGACCTTAGAAATTTTAAATTGGAGTCCTTGACTTGGTACACTCTCCCATACAGCTTCAATCCATTCAACAGTTTCTGAAATCTGTTGAAGGTATCATTCAATGATTCTCCTTCTTCAAAATGAAAATATTCATACTGTTAAATGAGAAGCTGCATTTTGTTTTCTCTAACTTGCTCAGTGCCTTCACAGATAAGCTGCACAGTATCCCAAATTTCCTTAGCAGTTTGGCTGTTAATGACATTGTCAAACATATCTTGATCCAGGCCATTAAACAGAATGTTCATGGCTTTCTTGTCCTTGTGAACTTCTTCAATATCTTCAACAGTCCATTCTGCTTTTGGCTTGGGAATAGACTGTCCAACAGCAACTGTTGCAGTAGCAGCTGTGGCCACCTTGTGAGGGATGTGAGGACCATTTTCAATGCAGTTGATGTAGCTTTCATCTTGAGAGAGAAGATGTAAGTGCATCTTCACCTTCCAGTGATGATAGTTATCTCTTTCCAAGATTGGAATCTTTACACCAATATCCTTCTTACTCATGATGTTAGTAGAATAGATCTTTAAACTCTTTGTATGTTAAGAGCTTGCTCTGATACCAATTGTTATTCCCAGTGGACTAATAATGAGATTTACAGAAGGGGGGTTGAATGTAAATCTCAAAACTTTTTCAAGTTTTGGGCAGTTTCTAAGGCTAAGTGTTTTTGAGAGCAAGTGTGTGTGAATTGCTTGAAGCTAATGCAGACAGATATATATTCAAACACAAATGTAAAGAACACAGAGAACTTAAAAACTTTTCTGGTGGATTTGTTGTTCCACCAGAGATGTGTTATTTCAGAAAATCTGTGATTCAAAGAATTAAATCACAGCTGCTTCCTAGTACAAACTAGATGATTTTCTCTCTGGATTTTTCTAAACAGCTCTTGAAAATTCACACCTAATTACTAGCTGCTACTTGGTTTATATATCACCAAGTTTACAAGTGAAGACAAAACTGTAAAATACAATTAAAAAGGCTCTTCACATGTTTCTTCTTCATTTCTCTATCCAATGCAATTTAGGCTTAGCTGTTGATCTTTGAATACTTCCTTGTTTGCACCAGAATGGAAATGCTGTATTTTCTTGATTCCTCCTAGAGGCTTCCACATTCCAGTTTGTCTCTGTCAACCCATGTGCCTCTGTTAGCTTATGAATTGTCACTATCAACTGCTAATGAACTAAGAATCCGTTGAAGCTTTCATCCGTTGATGCCTTATCCGTTGAGGCTTTATCCGTTGAAGCTTTATCCGTTGATGCATTATCAGTTGAAGTCTTTATCCGTTGAAGCACTTATCCGTTGATGGATATTATCCGTTGAAGCATCAGAGACATCCGTTGAAGCTTTGTTTCTTATCCGTTGAAGGTCTTCAATATCAGTTGATACTTCTTTATTTATGCAAAATTACAAGGCATGAAATATTTACAATTAGCCCTCCTATTTGCATATCCATTAGTAGTCAACATGACTGATACTTTCCTACAACATCTAAAAATTATAACTTGAATCCAGAGAATGAAATATGCTACAATACTAAACTTATTGCTAAGTAAAGCTACTCCTTCAACGGATAGACAAGATGGTCTTATCTGTTGAGGCTACAAACACTAGATTTCTACTTAAGTGTTTTGTTTAACTTATCATCAAACTAATACACATGTTCCTAACAACTAATTATAACGACTCGTGTATTTTTGAATTATTTCTTTATGTATTTATGGAAAGTATTAAATAAATAAAATATGTATATTAGTTTTGACAGCTATGTGTTGTTTGACTATTGATGTGTGATTTGTAATATACTGGATTGTTCGTGTGATTAATTATAGGATCGTATTGGATTGTTTTCATTTTCAAAAAGTGAATTTGGTGCAAATTTATTTGCGTAAATACTTGGAGTGTCTCTAAAATTGTTTTTATGATTTTACAATTACATTAATTATTTTTAAGATTTTATAAAATTGAGAAATCAATATTTTATTAATTATTTATTTTTAAATGATTTTCTGAATGCTTTTATTTGCAAAATCCATATTTAATTCTATAATTCTTCAAAAATTATGAAACTCATATTTATTTAAGTTTGGAATATTCCGAGAATTTTAAAATTATTTTGGGAATTTTTGGGATTAATTTCACGGTGCGTTGATTCATTTAATTGTTATAAGCGGGTATAAGTTGTGTTTCAGAAATTATTTTAAAATTACAAAGTTTATGTTTTTATAAACTCCGGGATATTTATAACATTTTAAGACTATTTTTGTGATTTTCTGAGTTTGTTTCAAGTGGAGCTCGGTTCGTTAATTATGAAATAGGGATACGACTTGTATTTCAAAAATGTTTTAAAAATTATGAAAATTTTATTTTATTAGTTTCGGGATTTTTAGAAAATTTTCAGACTATTTTGGTATTATTTGGATCAATATTTAGTTATACCTTATATCGTTAAATTGTAATTAGCAAGCTAGAAGTCGAGTCGTGTAGCAGGGATACGTGTCAAATAGAGGGGCACGTGTCATGTACTCGGATATGAAGGAATTGTTCTCTGTTTTTTTTAATATATCAATCTCTAATCTCTCGGTTTCTCTCGAATCTACCTATGTTCTCTTTTATTTCTTTTCCTCCTTGTTTATTCTCCTCTCCCCTGCTGTTTCTCGGTTGCCGCCTCCGTGTGTTGTTCCGGTGAGTAGCCGCTAGTGGTGATTAATTGTGTGGGTTCTGCTGCGTATGTATACATACGATGTGTGTGTTCAGTTCTATGTATATATGTGTGGTGGTATGTGAAGTCTGTGCGTCTGTTTTCTGTGCTTCCTTCTCTGGGTTTTCTTTTCTTTCTCCGGCCGCCGCCGTGTGCTTTTCCGGCATGGTGGCCGGCGTGCGTGTGATACACGCGCTTAAGGTCCAGTTGCGTTGATGTTATATATGTACTTATGTGCATATATCGTGGTGTTGTGTTTCCTTCTGTGTTCCTAATTTTGGTTTTGGTATCTCCGGCCTTTGTCCTTTCAGCCGTATGATTGTTTCCAGTTGGTAATTATTGAATGGTTCTTTATAATCTGTGCAGGGAATAGTTGACTGATTTCGTGAAATAAATAAATATTTTGTGCGGGTATTATTAGCAAATAATCGGTAGAATTCGTATTGGAAACCCGGAATTATTCGGGCACCGATGAATTTTACCGCCGTTAACGGTGAACTTCGGTGAGTCGACGGTGGACGGTGATGAATTTATTCTGAGTCCTAATTTTCATAAAATAAATCAATTAATTCGTGAAATTATTTTTGAAACGAGAATTTGATTTTACATTAAGTCAAGTACGTAGTTTAGTTGACAAATTGTAATTGGATTGATTGTTGGGTTAAATTGAGGATTGGAGTTGTGGTTATTATGAATTGGATTGTCGTTATTGAATTGACGTCGATTGATGTTTCGACGGGTTGTACGATAAACAAAGGGGACGCTGCCCGATTTCCAGGAAAATCGAACTACGGAAATACGAGAGCGTATCCGAGGATTATCGGGACGTCGAGCGAGTATAAGTAAATACATATATGTATGTTTATACAGAACCTGATGGTATGATGTGTTGTATGTTTTGGCTAAAACACAATAACCCTAATTTCGTAAAATGACGAGTATATGTATTTTCTGAAAATGAACACTGGATCGATTTCGAGAATATGAACCCTAATTGTTTTCTGTGTTATTCTAATATGAATAATTACGAGTCGGGTTTGAATATCGTTGGGTAAGAATTAGTATCGAGGATATGTCAAGCATACCTAGACGTCTAAAATAGGGTATTTCGACCCTGTAGGTTATAGTCAAGAACCTGAAAGTGGACGATGGATTAAAGATAACCTAGTGGTCAGTCGACGAGCTTAGTAGAGTTTCAACAGGAAGACCTGAGTGTCGAAATCAAATCCAATGGGATCTAGTGGTTGGACGTTAGAGCCTGAGCAGCAAAGTCGGCTCAGAGCTGATCAGTAATAGTTGTAAAGCCTTGTAAGGCAAGTATTTCTGAACTTTTCTTCAAGATATATTACCAATGTTTTCGAACTGTTTCATAACATGTTACTAGTATTAAACATAACTCCTGTTTTATAATGCATATGCTTCAAACTATTTACCCTTAACCCTGATTCTTTCTTGATATTGAGCCGTAAGCCTTATTCTTTGCAAACCGTCCTTTGTTGATCCTCAGACACCAAACCATACAAATATAATACTACTCTTCAAAGATATAATTACCAAACACCAACCACTGGAAGAGAATGATTTAAAAACACAGGAACTTTTATACTCCAATCATTCTTAATAACATCAAAGAACCATATCCTGAAAAATCATTACTGGTCTGATACCTGACCCTTGTACAAACTGAAAACTGTTTCTTATACATACCTGATATACCCTTGAGATATCCATGAGTTTCCTTACGTTTTTAAGCAAATGTTTAATCATCATCGATTATAATCTTGTTTTATTGAATCATATTGTTATCATATTGAACTGCTTTAGGATTGGATAGTTTTTATATATGTGGACCAGATTCATGGTCAGACCATACCAATGGTCAAGTAAGGCCAATGTGTGCCTTGGATCCAGTAATTAGAGCAGTGTTGTGTGCTTGCTCGGGGTTAGTGCGTGACTGATCAGCAGCCTAACCTTGGTTTTTAAAACTTAAAATGAATATCCAATTCTAATGATTAGTTAAAAGAAATTTGGTTCCTTTGAATCATCTCATTTGATCATTGTTTAACCTCAGTTATCACTATTATGACTTGCTGAGCTAGTTAGCTCACCCTTGCGATTCTTTTATATACTTTACAGTTGAAAAGAATATGGATGATAGTGAAGTTCCTCAGTCCAAAGTGCGGGCTAAGGTGCCAGTTGAGTTGAATCGAGCTAGCAGAAGCTTCATGTGATATAGAGATAGTCAGATTGTAAGAATGATTTTATTATCAATTGTAAGTTAAATTAGTTGGAATTTGGTACGTTGTAATAAAGGTTAGGATTGTGGCTTGTTTTCATACTTTAACCTGTTGCGATCCGTGGTTATGTAAAGCAGGGTCATTGCAAATAATATTTCTTATTCAGGTTTATATATTGTATATGTGTTGTGGACCCCAAACTTCTGACCCGGGTTTGGAGGGCGCTACACTAATGGCTTTTGAGAATGGAGAAGCATCCACTTCAAAATCAGAGGTACCAACACTAACCACTATTGATTTAAATGTTAGTCAATATAAGGAGATTGTGGAAAAGATGAGTGTGGAGATGTTTTACATACACACTAGCTTGGTAGCGGCTATTGAGGAAGTCAGTAGACTAACAAAGGCTAATGAGAAGCTTGAGAGTGAGAAGCAAAAGCTGGATCTGCTGCTTGTAGAGCTTGAGTCAGTCAAGCAAGAAAATGAATATCTGAAAACAAGCTCAAGTGTGTTGCTGAAATTGAAGCTGTATTGAGGGAGAAGCTGGAAAAGAATGAATTACAGTTGAAGTCTTTCAGGAATGCATCTAAGTTGGTTGGTCAGTACCATGAGAAAAACAAGCCATGTGTTAACATAGCTATTGGTCTTGATTACGATGCATTGAATAGCAACAAGAAAGTTGTAAGTGGTAAGGAAAAGCAACTGAAAATGAAGATGTCCCAACTATGCTGAGAAAGGTTGGTTCACCTATGTTCAAAGCATGTGAAGTAGACTTCAGTGAAGAAGAGTTAATCATAAAGCAAGAAATTGCTGATGAAGACAATGAAAAGAAAAATGCAGAAATAACTCCAACCTCCAAAGTTGAAAAGAAGCCTATGATTAACTAAGATTCCAAGATACCTATCAAGGAAGTAAAAACCGAAGATGCAAGAAAGAAGAAGAAGAATCGAAATGGGAAGATTGGGATAAACAAAAGCAACAACTTTGCATTTGTTGCAGATGCTCCAAGGAAAGAATGTCAAAAATATGGTTCAGTGAATCATCTAACTCACCTTTGTAAAAAGGTTGTTAGCAAGCCAGTAGAAGGAGCATGCAAGTATGATGAAGCAAATGCAAATGATCCCTACTCATTCTGTGACAAGTTTGACTGCATCCCTTACAACTTGAAAGTGATGAAAACTTGCCATAAGCTGATAGTAGACCTCAAAGAAGTAAATGTTGGGTCTGCATCAAAAAGGTAGAATGCACAAAAGTCCATGAACACTATTATATCTGAATCAACTCACTCTAATTCTACACATTCAGTAAACAAAAAGAAAGTACCCAACACTGCTTGGGTTACTAAACACACTTAATCCTCATTGTGTGAAGGGAAAAAGAAAGAAAATCATATGGATCATAGACAGTGGATTCTTATGACATATGACAGGTGATATAACCCTATTATCATAATTTGAGGAGAAGGCTGACCCATTAGTGACTTTTAGAGACAACATCAAAGGTTTCGCAATGGGATATGACAAATTGATTTCTGGAAATATTGTTATTGCAGATTAGCACTGGTATATGGTTTTGAAGTGAATCTTCTTAGTGTCAGTCAATTTGCAAACAAAGGATTCAAGGTTTCATTTGATAAAGAAGAATGCACTTTTATCAGCAAAAAGACAGGTGAAGTTGCTCTGAAAGGAGCAAGGAAAGGAAGCCTATTTATTTTAGATTTTGTATACAAGTTGCTCAAGGCTCTCTATGGACCAAAACAAGCACCTAGAGCCTGGTATGACACACTTTCATAATTTCTAATGAAACATGGATTCACTAGAGGAACAATAGACAAGACACTCTTCTACAAACTACATTGTGGTGATATGATGCTAGTTCATATTTATATGGATGATATCATTTTTGGATCTACTAATGAAAAGTTGTGTCAAAGATTCTCTAAGCTTATGAAGAGTGAATATGAAATGAGTATGATGGGGGAATTGAGTTACTTTCTTGGACTTCAAGTTAGTCAAAGAAATGATGGAGTCTTCATCAGCCAAACTAAGTATGTCAAGGATTTATTGAAAAAGTTTGGTATGGTTGATTGTTCACATGCATCTACACCTATGTCTACAGCTACAAAGTTGGATGAAGATAAGGGCAAAAGTGTAGATATTTCAAGCTATAGATGAATGATTGGATCTTTGCTATGCTTAACTACAAGTAGACCAAACATCATGTTTGTAACATGTTTATGTGCAAGATTTCAAGTCAATCCAAAAGAATCACATTTAATGGCTGTGAAGAGATTTTTCAGATACTTGAAGGGAACTCCAAACTTGGGATTATGGTATCCTAAGGGAACTATTTTTGAAGTTGTTGGATACATAGATACAGATTTTTCTGGATGCAAAGTTGATAGAAAGAGCACTAGTGGAAGTTGTCAGTTTCTTGGACAAAGAATTGTATCCTGGTATAGCAAGAAACAACAATATGTGTCAACTTCCACAACTGAGGCTGAATACATAGCTGCTGGAAGTTGCTGTGCTCGAGTTCTTTGGATTAGAAATCGGGTAATGGATTATGTCCTAGTGTTGCATAAAATTCCAATTATGTGTGACAATACTAGTGTTATATCTATTGTGGCTAATCCAGTTAATCATTCTAGAACAAAGTACATTAATGTAAGGTACCATTTTATTAGAGAACATGTTCCAAATGGTACCATTGAGCTAATTTTTGTTCTAACAAAAAAATAGTTAACTGACATTTTTACTAAACCTTTGGATGAAGAAACTTTCACAAAGCTTGTTGTTGAAATTGGAATGTTAAATTCTTCATCCTAAAGGCAAGAACTCGGCTAAATATTTTGCAGTAGATTAATTTCTAGTAAATCAAATTGACGGAATATGAGTTATAAATATTTCAGAAATCTCTGTATATTTATTTTTCAAAATTCAAAATTTTGCTTAGAAATTTTCAATTCTAAGAAAACTGTCTAAATGTTGATTTGCATTTTCAATAGGTAAAATTAGCACAAGGCAGAATCAAAGTAATCAAAAGTATATATAGAACTGAGTTCTCGATAACTCTAACTAACTTATTGATAAGTCATTTTAAGACTTCTCGAGTTAGTTCTCGATAAGTCAATTTTCTGACTTCTCAATAAGCTTCATTTTTTGGTAAATTACTTTTGACAAAATCATTCTGATTTTATGTGACGGCCTCAACCCCGGGGTCAGGAGTTGATGTCACGAACAACAACAACCACAATTAATACAACTAGATTCATTATTAATATAGCATAAACACAACCCCCTTTCCAAGATCTTTTTCAGGTTTAAATATGACTTAGGTCCCACAACTATTACAAACCAACTTATTTCAACAATCCTGACACAACTAACTTAAGACAGCAACTCAACAGACCACATCTGGTCTGACACAACTACCTCAAAGGAGCCTAGGACGGAAGGAACTGGAACTCTACCATGACTATGATGGAAAAGTCTCCTAGGCATCTGTAATATATATATACAAAATATTCTGCCAGGGTGAGCAATCCATTTCTCAGCAGTACCACTATATGAATAACAAGTACAATAGTTTATGATAAAACAGTGTTAGTCCCTAACAATGCAACAAGAATTACAGAAGGGGGGTTGAATGGAATTCTTAAAACTTTTTCTGAATTATAAAATGTTTTAACTTAAGATATATATGACAGTGTTTTGATTTGCAAAGTGCGGAATAATAAGTTAAATATGAATCAAAACACAAAGTAATAAAAACACAAGTCTTTAAAACTTTCTGGTGGATTAGAATGTATCCACCAGATATATATATATATATATATATCAAGAGAACTCTGTGAAGCTTGAATAGCTTACAGCTGCTTATAAATAAGAACAACTAAACTTATAGAGTAATGCTAAGGATACAGCTTACAAATGTTTCTTTGAGAAAATATTTGCTTAGTCTTCTTGTTGTTCTAATTGCTACTCTTTTTTTATATATCACCAAGATTACACAGTAATAAGACAAGATAATAAAACAAAACCTATCAAGTCTAATACTATGCTACTTCATTACTCTGTTCCGGCATATTTGAATATCTTCATAATAGCATGGAAATGGCAATGTTTCTTTGTCCTCAAAAACCCAGTTGAATAGGCTTCCACATTCCTTTTGCATACACTCGATGCATGTGACTGTGTTGTCACTGTCAACAGATGTTTGAATTGATTATCCGTCGGGTACATGATCATCCGTCGGGTTGCCTTGTTGATCATCCATCGAGTAGCATTGTTGATTATCCGTCGGGTAGCTATTTGGCACTTGACTTCATTTCATTTATGTAGAATTACAAGATATCATATATGTACAATTAATCAACCTATTCTGCATATCTAATTAAAGTCAACATGACTTATATGCTACAGAATCTAAACAAAGGTGTTTGCAGAAATATGCTACATGACTTATTGTTATATAAGCTACTCACTCGATGGATGTCAAATCATCATCCGTCGGGATTATATTGAGTCATCCGTCGGGACTATATCTGCTTATCCGTCGAGTGCTACATTTTTCACCAAGTTAAATCTACTAAGGTGTTTTGTTAAAGAAATCATCAAGTTCACAACATATACACAACAATCTCCCCCAATATGTCTACTAGAATTGTAGCCATAAATTAAGAGAAACTTGATGATAACAAAACACCCTAAAAATACAAATTTAAATGGAAGTAGATAAAACTGTAAAGAGCTGCAATTAAAAAATGTACAAAGATTTTCTCACAGTCATTTTCAAGGTGCTCCTCTAGCCTGAGCAGATTAATCTATTTCCTTGAAGATCTGGATCTCTTTCCAAGCTTCCTGTTGTTTTCTTCTATCTGATTTTGGAGCTGTCTGTGGAATTCCAGTTCATTAGATTCTGAGAGATTTAGTATTTCTTGCATTTCCAAAAGAGTCTCATTGCTAGAGATGCTCAATTGGTCTTCTAATCTAAAGAATCTTCTAACTCCTTTATCATCCATGAATTCCATTAGCCAGTAGGGCCTTAGATGTACTCTACTCCCTGTGTAAGGAATAGTTAGAGTCTTTGGGAGTGCATCTTTGGCTCTAATACTCCTCAGTTCTTCAATCTTCTTTAGAACAAGTCTTCTAGCTGTCACATTGAATCCAAAATTCTTCTTGAAGGATGAATAAACCTTTATCAGCACAGATTGGCTTTCTTGAAGGATCCTGTAAAGTGGCCATTGTATCTCTTTTCCTCCCTTGTACTTGAATACTAACCTTTCAGGTAGATTCTTGTAATCATCAATCCCTCTAACTTCTTCCAGTTCATCTAGATAGAGGTTTAAATTTTGAGAATTCCTTGATGTCACAGATGTACATGATATCTCCCTTGTTGACTTTGGTTTGAGCTTTGGTTAGGGACTTGGATCTGAGAGTTGAGGGCTTCACTTTCTTGACTGCTCTGGTCTTTGTATTCTTTGGCTTCATGAAGTGAGGTAGATTGAGTTCAGGTATTGGTAGACTATCCCAGTCTATTGGTTCATCCTTTGGAATGATAGGTTCACAATGGAAATTCTTGGATGGATTTATCTTGAATTCTTCATGTGCCACAGAGGGCATGGATGTTTGAGTTGTTGTAGAGATAGACTTTTTGAGAAAGTATCCTTCCATCTCCTCATAACTGAAATCCAATTTTCTCTTGATTATTTGCTTGTACCTTGACTTCTTTGTCTGTGGAGGTTCATTTTGCATTACTTGATCTTGAGATTCAATAACTTCAGATGGTGGTTCAGAAATTTGTTGTGTGGGTTTCACAGCTTGCAACTTGGCCAAGATAGCAACTTGCTCCTTCTTTTGTTTGACCTTTTTAGCATCTAGAGCAGCTTGCTTCTTTTCTTTCTTCAATCTTGCCTTTTCTTCTCTCTTTGCTTCAGCAAATTGAGGGTGTCCAGCCACCACACAAATTTCCTTACCATTCCTGAAAACTTTAGCAATTCTTCTTTTCAATGTTGAATCAGCTGGATCCTTGTAGAATGCTATAGACCTGGCCAACAGCTTCTTTTCATCAGACTTTGGTGTCTCATACACTGTGTCCAAGGGGTTCTTTAGTGAAGATTTTGGATAGTTCACCTTTGGCTTCAAAATTAGCTTAGCCTTTGGAGATTTGATGCAGGATGGTTGTCCTCTTTCCAGATTATTCATGCTCATTTCATTCACAGAGATTTGCCTGACTTGAGAGTGATGAATGGCTGATTTTTCTGGCTTCTTTACTAACCCAAACCTCTTTTGTATATCCTCATCAATTTTCTCCCAGTTGATTGGGCTCAACTGTTTCTTTTCAGCTGCTCTCAATGTGGTTGCTGCTTCATTGATCAGATCAATGTTGTCCTTAGTTGGTGGCTTGGTGAAAGTAATTGTAGGCACAATTACTTTGCTAACTTGAATATTAAGTTGTTGCTCCCCCTCACTTGATCCTTTCTCCCCCTTTTTGTTATCATCAAGTTGTGTGGAAGGGAGTTGAGCAGCCACCAACTGTTGGAGTAGTGCAGTCTGAGCTTCTTGATTGTTAAGTATCTTGGCCATTGACTTCTCTATAGCAGATAGTCTTGAGTCCATGGCCTCAACTTTCCTATTGAGATCAGCCTCCTTCCTTAGCTTTTGAGCAATTTCAGTCATGGTGATTGCAGGGAGTCTAGCATCCATCCTTTCTATAACATCTTGCTTGACTTCAGAAATTTCCTGCTTGATTGCATCCACACTCTGACTGTGTTGAAGGGCTTGAATTCTATGCAGCTGGAGTGCTTCAAGATGTGCTGTGAGTAGCTTCTTTATGCTAGCATTGGTAGATGCCTGAATGGCTGCTTGGGTGTCATGAATTAGCTTGAACAAAGTTGATTGGGGATGTGACTAAGAACATTCTTTTGTAAGCATCCAGGCAAGAATAACTGTATCTTCCCCTATGTCCATGTTGTCTTCCTCATCATCCCCATCAGCATCCCCAAAAGAAGCTTCATCCAGTTCAAAATCACTGCCAATGTTGGAAGGCATAGCAGTGATTGCATCCTTTGCTCTTTGTAAAGATTGTGTAGTGTGCACCAAGTTAAGCAATCTTTCAGCCTCCTCATTGCCCTGTACAACTAGAGTTTGGTAAGTTGTTACATGATGAGTAAATGTCTCAGCATCCAGGGAAATGGAATCTATACATCTTGATATTCTTGCTGAAATAACCTTTCCCTTTCTGCATCATTGACATTCATTGACTCACTTGTAATGGTTTCCATCCTTATCACTCCTGTACCTGCATTTCTCTCTTGATCTATCTTTTGTTGCATCAAGGTCTCACCTTGGCTTCCCACCCTCACACCCTCACCTTCACCATCTAAAGTGGGACTCCTCACACTCACTTTTGCCAATCCTGAAGAACTGGATTGCATTTGTTCACTCTTTTCCTCTCCTTTTTCCTGGGAGCAACCCAGTCTCTCACTCATTTCACTCCCTTCCCTCAATCCTAGGAGTGATTAACTACCACTAAGTCTTCTGCACTTGTAATAATTGATGAAATTTAAAGCTGTGCAGAGACACTGGACAGATAATGGATATCTGTCGGGTTAGCAGTTTGACTATCTGATGGATAACTACTGTTAAGCATATCCGTCGGGATACAGTCACTACTCGACGGATGAACAATATCCATCGAGCGAGTAGAAATGAATGAGTTTGGAGTGGAAACTATTGTGGACTCTGTGCATATTGATGAGAATTTTGGCACAGATGTTTCAACAGTTTCAGAAAGAAATGGCAAGTGAGCCAACAAATCATCTAGAAGATGATGCTCACTTGCTTTGATTTTTGGCTTCTCCAAGAGAGTTAAAGATGGAGAATTTGGAAGTGATGTGTTTATCATGTCAACATCCAAAGAGTGTATGGGAGAATTTGTTGTTTCAGGGGCTTCAATTGTTAGAGATTTTGGCTGTGACTCCACATTTATTGGAGCCACATCAACCTGACTTTGAGAAGGTGCAGTGACTGTGTCTTTAGCACCAATTTGCACAGTGTGTGAACCCTGTACATCCCCAAGGGTCTTTGATTTCTTCTTTCTAGTGTAAGTTTGGGGTGAGCTTGTGTCCCTTACCCTTTTGGTCTGTGCTCTTGGCTGAGAGCTTTGTTCAATAGTCACATCCTTTTGGGAGGATGCAACTAGTAATGAGCTTATATCCTTATTAAGCACTGCAGTTTGTTGGGAAACTGCAGTTTGTTGGGAAACTGCAGTGTGGCTAGGCTGGGAAACACTCACCTCTCCAACCTTATCCTTAGGGTTTCTTTGATGTTCACCCTGTCCCTCACCTTTCTTACCCACCTTCACACTCCCCTCTTTTGGTTTGGTGGATTTTACAACTAGCATCTTTTGAGAGACATCAGAGGGGGCTTTCTTTGACTTTGTTTTTGAAATTTTGGGTTTGGTAGCTTGGGTAGGCAACTGTTGGGTCAATGATATAGTTGCCATGGCTACACTGGAATGCAAAGAAGTTTGTGAGGCTGGAAGAGTAGAGATAGTTAAACTTACCTCACTTACCTGAGGTGCCTCCATAACTGGAAAGTAGAAGAGTGGCACCTCTTTGTGATGGTTTGCCCTATTTAAATCTGCAATGATTCTCCTTTCTTGAACCCAACAATCTAATTTGTTGGTTGGGTTCTCAAGCATAATATCCTTAGAGAGGTGGTTAGCAAGCATCATTAAAAATCTAGCATAGTAAATATTTTTACCCCTCTTATTTAGCTCCCCTAACTTAAATCCCAACTCAAATATAACAAGATCACTAAAGTTAAAAAATTAACCAGTTACCATCATGTAAAGCATGTTGAGCATAGAGATATTAACTGAATCAAAATTGCTAATTTTACCAGAAAATACCTTAGTAACTACATCACACAGATAACTCCATTCTTTCCTAAGACCTAATCTCCTAATCTCACTTAATTTAGAAGTAGAGAGTGCATAGCCAATGGAATTAAGCATATTAACAATGTCAGTTTCTGTGTGTGGAGAAGTTACAGTATTATCAGGAATTTTGAAATATGCTTTAACAATATCACTATTAATACCGAATTCCTTACCTTTAATAGTGAAGGTGATAGTCTTATCAGTTGAGTTGTATGTTGCAGTCATCCATATTTCTTCAACAACCTCACAGAAAATGGTGGGTGATTCCAGCATGGCATAGTTGAGTTTGCAGTTCTTCACAAAATCCATCATTTTGTGGTAGTCCCCAGACTGCTGAATCCCCTTGTTCAATAAAGTCGTGAAGTTGTTCTTCTCATAGATAAATCCAGTTTAAGACATGATTTTGACGACTGGTGCCATTGTTAGAGAGTAAAAACTTGCAGAGAGAGAGTAAGTGCTTTTGAGAAAGAGAGAAGTTAGAGCATATGATTTGAGAATGATAAAAGAAAAGCAGTAAAAATGAATTGTGCTTTTATACTCTCTCAAAAAATAACTGTCAAAAATAATAAAGTAAAATAAAGTAACCAATAAGAATTGCCCAAAATAGCCGTTAAAAAAATAAACTGTAAAAATTCCATCAATTATCTGTCGTGTTATGCTTACAAACTGTAAGTATACTCGATGGATAATGTTCAGAGAATCAACGGCTAAGAATAAGATAATTCGACGGATGAGGATAAATCAGTTATCCGTTGAAACATAAAATATTCCAGAAAAATTATTGATTTTAATAACAGATTGTATACCGACGGATGATCAAACTCGATGGATAATGATCATCCGTCGAGATATAAATTTTGACTTAGCCAAAATTTTATCCAAGACTGAAAAATCAATTAAATTTCTGGCTGCACTGCAACTAGAAAATTATCTGAAAAGATTCAAGAGTAATTAAGCATACCTAACTCACTTACCAACCTTGAAAAGGTGGATTCATCTGGTGGTTTGGTAAATATATCTGCAAGCTGCTTTTCACTTGGAATAAAATGTAGTTCCACAGTACCATTCATTACATGTTCCCTTATGAAGTGGTACTTGATGTCTATGTGCTTTGTTCTTGAATGTTGTACTGAATTTTCAGTGATGGCAATTGCACTTGTGTTATCACATAAAATGGGAATCCTTTCCACTTGCAGACCATAGTCTAGCAATTGGTTTTTCATCCACAAAATATGTGCACAGTAACTACCAGCTGCAATATATTCAGCTTCAACTGTAGAAGTAGAAACTGCATTTTGCTTTTTACTGAACCAGGACACAAGCTTATTTCCTAGAAATTGACAGGTTCCTGTTGTACTTTTTCTATCAATTCTGCAACCTGCATAATCTGCATCTGAATAACCAGTTAGATCAAAACCAGAATCTCTAGGGTACCAAATGCCAAGTTTTGGTGTTCCCTTGAGATATCTGAAAATTCTCTTAATAGCTACTAAGTGAGATTCTCTAGGATCGGCCTGAAATCTAGCACAAAGACATGTAGCAAACATTATATCTAGCCTACTAGCTGTTAAGTACAGAAGTGAGCCGACCATGCCCCTATAGCTTGAAATGTCCACAGACTTTTCAGTAGTGTTTATTTCAAGCTTAGTTGCAGTGGCCATGGGAGTTTTTGCAGATGTGCAATCCATTAGATCAAACTTCTTTAAAAGATCATAAATGTATTTAGTTTGACTAATGAATATTCCATCACTAAATTGCTTAACTTGCAAACCAAGAAAGTAAGTTAGTTCTCTCATCATGCTCATTTCATACTTACTTTGCATCAATTTGGCAAACGTTTTGCAAAGTTTCTCATCTGTAGAGCCAAAAATAATGTCATCTACATAAATTTGAAAAAGTATACTAGAGACATTAACATTCCTAAATATTAAAGTTTTGTCTACAGTACCTCTAGTGAAGTGATTCGCTTAAAAAAACTTTGACAAAGTGTCATACCAGGATCTAGGTGCTTAGGTGCTTGCTTCAGTCCATAAAGTGCTTTCAAAAGATAGTAGACATATTCTGGAAAATTTGGATCTTCAAAACCAGGAGGCTAACTTACATAGACTTCCTCCTCCAAATCTCCATTCAGGAAGGCACTTTTGACATCCATTTGATAGACCTTGAAATTGGCATGGGCTGCATAGGCTAAGAAAATTTTGATGGCTTCAAGCCTTGCAACAGGGGCAAAAGTTTCATCAAAATCTATTCCTTCTTGTTGACAGTAGCCCTTAGCAACCAATCTAGCTTTCTTCTGGACTACTATGCCATTTTCATCCATCTTGTTTCTGAATACCCATTTGGTGTCTATTGAATTCTTTCCTTTAGGCTTGGGTACCAGCTTCCATACCTTATTCCTTTCAAATTGGTTTAGCTCATCCTGCATAGCTAAAATCTAATCAGGATCCAACAAAGCTTGTTCTACCTTCTTTGTTCTTCCTTAGAGAGAAAGCTGCTATATAGACATTCTTCTTGAGTTGCTCTCCTTGTTTGAACTCTAGAAGATACATCACCAATGATGAGCTCAAAGGGGTGATCCTTTGTCCATTTCCTTTGTTGAGGTAAATTAGCTCTAGATGAAGAGGCCTCATTGTTGTCTGGATGTGTGATTGAGTTTTGATTATTAGAAACTCCCTCTGAGTTAATGGATCTTTGATTTGAGAAAGGGGAACTTTTTGTAAGTGATCTATTCTGACCTTCAGCTTCTTTTGATGACCTGATGGATGGTGAATTTTGAGTACCGACGGATGAAGCTGGTTGTCTCCCGACGGATAAAGCAGATTGTCTCCCGACGGATGAAGCATTTTGCAACTCGACAGATGTTGAAATTAGTGCTTCATTGGTAGTGGATTTTTCTGTATTATCCTTTGATACTATTTCTTGATCACTTTCATCATCACTATCATCACTAACCATCTCCACATTATCAAATTTGAGGCTTTCATAATAATCTCCATTTTGTAGTCCTTCAATCTTTTTATCATCAAACACAACATGTATTGATTCCACAACAATGTTGGTTCTCAGATTGTTGACTCTGTATGCTTTACCAACAGCATATCCAACAAAAATTCCTTCATCTGCTTTAGCATCAAACTTCCCATTCTGATCAGTTTGATTTCTCAAGATATAACATTTGCAGCCAAAGACATGAAGAAAATTTAGAGGTGGCTTCTTGTTCTTGAACAATTGATAGGGAGTCATGCATTTTGCTTGATTAACCAGAGAAATATTCTGAGTGTAGCATGCAGTATTTACAGCTTCAACCCAGAAATATGTTGGTAACTTAGATTCTTCAAGCATTGTCCTTGCAGCTTCAATAAGTGATTTGTTCTTTCTTTCTACTACTTCATTCTGTTGTGGAGTTCTTGCTGCTAAAACTCATGCAAAATCCCATTTTTTCATAAAATGCTCTCATGACATAATTCTTGAACTCAGTTCCATTGTCACTCCTGATTCTTCTAACTTTGAAATCAGGATAATTGTTGACTTGCCTTATGTGATTGATGATGATTTCATTAGCCTCATCTTTGGACTTAAGGAAATATGTTCAAGAGAACTTTGAGAAATCATCTACAATTACTAGGCAAAATCTTTTCCTTGAAATGGACAACACATTGACTGGTCCAAAAAAATCCATGTGTAGCAGTTGTAAAGGTTCTTCAATTGTTGAATCAAGCTTCTTTCTGAATGATGCTTTAATTTGATTTCCCTTTTGGCAAGCATCACACAGTCCATCCTTAGAAAAATCCACTTGAGGAATGCCTCTAACCAGTTCTTTCTTTACAAGTTCATTCATGGTGTTGAAGTTTAGATGGGATAGCTTCTTGTGCCATAGCCAACTTTCATCTTGACTTGCTTTACTGAGAAGACAAGTAACAGATTCTGCATTTTATGAATTGAAGTCAGCTAAGTACACATTCCCTTTTCTCACTCCAGTGAGAACCACTTTGTTGTTTCTCTTGTTTTTCACAACACAGGCTTCTGAGTTGAAGGTTACTGAATTTCCTTTGTCACACAGTTGGCTGATGCTCAACAGATTGTGCTTGAGACCATCCACTAAGGCAACCTCCTCAATGATGACATTGTCTTTTGAAATTAAGCCATATCCCACAGTATAACCCTTGCTGTCATCTCCAAAAGTAATACTTGGGCCAGCTCTCTCCTTGAACTCTGTGAGCAAGATAGAATCACCAGTCATGTGTCTTGAACAGCCACAATCCAAGTACCACAGATTCTTTCTATTTCCCTGCACACATTAAAATCAAATCAAGTTGATTTTCATACCCAAGTTTCCTTGGGTCCTACCTTGTTAGCTTTCTTCTTCTGTTTCTTAGGTTTGATCTCATTTGACTTGGGGATATCAGATTCATCCTTAGTCATTTGAGTTGGACCTTTGAAACCATTCATTATAACAGAATTATCTTGCACACTTTGATTAACAGGAAATGGCATGCTATAACGACTCGTGCATTTTTATTTTATTTCTAATATTTGAAAGTGTAATAAAGGTTTAAGTAAATAAATAAAATGTGTCTATTGATTTTGGTTGCGGTTACTGATTGTTATTTAATTATTTATAATTTGTTGATATGTGGGATTGGAATTGTGTGATTTATTGGTGAGTTATATGATTTTATTTCGCTTATAAAAGTGATTTTATTGTAGTTTTAATTCCATAAATATTTGGGTTGTCTTTAAAATTGGTTTTCTAATTTTATAAATTCAATAACTAATTTTAGGACTTTATAAAATTGAGAAATCAATATTTCGTTAATTATTCATTATTTAAATATTTTCTGAGTGTGTTTAATGGTAAAATCCATATTTAACTATTGAAATCTTCAAAAATTATGAAACTTATATTTTATTAAGCTCATATTATTCTGAGAATTTTAAAATTATTTTGGGAATTTTCGGGAATCGTTTCAACCGCGCGTCGTCTCGTTATTTGTTAAAAAGCGGATATGAAGAGCATCTTAAAAAGTATTTTAAAAATTTCGAAATTCACGTTTTATAAACTTCGGGATATTTATGACATTTTGGAATTATTTTTGCAATTTTCTGAAATTATTTTTCGTACACACAAATTCGTTAACTTCAAATTACGGGACAAATCGAGACACAAAACCTTCGTAATTATCTTAAACACTACGTGTTGCTTTTATATTTCAGCAGGGGACACGTGTTGTTGCCTGTGCTTGGTTGCAGCATCTGTTAAAAAAATAAAAACAAAGTAAAAGGGGGGTTTCCCCTTTCACTCTGTTCATCTCGACAGTCTCTCTCTCCTATATCTCTCATCTTTCCCTCTCTCCACTCTCTCCCCGTTTCCTGTTTTCTCTGTGTTTCGGCTGCCTTGTTCTGTCGCCGTTTCTGTTTTCCGGCTTGTTACCTCCGGTGAGCCGCCGCTTATTTTTGGCTTGGCTGGTTCGATTCATATTTATATATATATATATAGAGTAAAGTTCTATGGAGTCCACCTTTAATTGGAGTCCTCGGAGTCCATATATGTTCTGCAAGTAAAATATAGCTTAAAATATTGCAAAACATATTATTTTTCGACAAACATCACTATTCTATCAAAAATCTTGTAGATTGCATACATTTTACAAGCAGAACATTGCAAAAATATATATTCTACAAAACATGTTTAGTTTGCAGAACATAAATGTTCATGTTGCAGAACATATTGCAGAACATACATATTGTACCGTAAATATATGAGATTTGCATGATTTTGTTGAAGTTATGCTATTTGTGTTACATGTTTTGCAAAATAACATGTTTTACAATATATTTTATTTACAGAACATAGATGGACTCCGAGGACTCCGATAAAAAGGTGGACTCCATAGAACTCAGCCCATATATATATGTATGTAAATGTGTATATGTAAATGTGTATATGTTTATGTGTATATGTTTATGTGTGTGTTTGTGATGTGTGTTTGTGATGTGTGTGTGTTCTGTGCGGTGGCGCGTGTGTGTTGGTGTGGTTGCAACCGTGTGATGTATCCGTGTGCGGTGCTTCTCTGTGGTTTGGGCTTGCAGTTGGGCCGGACTGTTGGGCCTGTTTATGCAATTGGGTTTTGTTGTTGGGCCTTGTTGGGCCGCTTGGGTGTTGATGGTTTGGATTGTGCAGATTTTTAATTTAATTCCTTTTATTGCAGGGAATTATTGATTAATATTCATGATATTAATTATTCATTTTGTAAATGGTTTAAAATAATCGGTATAATTTATTTGGGAACCCGTAATATATCGGGTGCCAATAAATTATGCCGCCGTTGACGATGAACTTCGGTGAGTCGACGGTAGACGGTGATGACGATGTTCTGAGTCCTAAATTCTATAAATAAATAAAATAAAATAATTATGTAAAATATGTTCGGATTTAAATAATTGATTTTGATTGGTGTTGGAATGTACATTATATAAATGGTGGAATAATATTGTGGATTTTTGTGATTTTTGATGTCGATTATAATCGACGGGTAGTCTTATAAATAAAGAAGTTGCTGCCAAAATTTTCTAAAAATATATTTGTAAACGTACATAATTATATTCTACGTGTTACCCCTATTTATGTTCGGGATATGTGATTACGTGGTTATAGGTATAATAATAACACGAGTCGGAGTATCGGATTGGGTTGTTAGAATCTGAGGATATCAAGCATGTCGGTATAACTAATTAGGGTATTCTGTAATTGTAGATCCCAGTCGAGTTGTCCCAGGATCAAAGTCAGCGTGAAAGCTACTTAGGGTTTGTAAAGCGTTGCAAGGCAATTAACCCTGACCATTCTTTTATGGTTCAGTGCATATGAATAGCTAATTGTTTTATTCTCGTAATGGAACAGAAACGTTTTAAGTTACGTATCCCCTGTAGTTATAAATCACTGTTTTCAATCTGTTTTGGGGAGAAGTAACTTCGAAAGGTACCTATCTCGAATGGAATGATTTGCGAAATGGATTTTATATGTGAGCTGGTTAAATAAATGATTTTGAAAATGAGATAGGTACAAGTGTTTTGAAAACTGGATAAAACGGTCAAATATGGGATACATTGGGGCCAGAGTAGGCCTATTGAGGTGGCGTAAGAGGCTAATTCGGTTGCGCGCACTATAAAACCGATTAGTCCAGCAGGTCAGAGACCTAGCTAGTCTCTGAGTTCTGGAACAGGTAAATGGGATGGCAGTTAGAGCCGTCTGGTATTGATAGCCTGATCAGCTGTCTTCACATATCCGCTATGTATCTGATTAGGATTTGTGAATTACATAAGAGTATAAGTAGTTGATACAGCGGTTTTATAAAATGATTGGCATGCTAAAATTAGACTCTGGTATTACACAACACACTACTATGTTGTTTTAACAAAGCATGCTAATTAGTGATATCCAGTTACCTTTGATTTTCATTATGAAATGTTGATATCATGGTTACAGTTCTGTTCCTATTATTATTACATTCCAGTTTTTATTCTGTTATTCATATCTTGGTACTGTTGAGCGATTATGCTCACCCTTGAAAAATGTTATGTATATTTCGCAGATGCCTAGAAGATCAGTCAGACCGACCCATGTTCCCGCCCCTACTGGACCCGGCTCCTCTGAGGTAGTTTGTATCAGGCCATGAGGTCTGAGGAGTTGCTGAATAAAGTTAGTGTGTGTTAGATGTTGAATAAAGAGTTTGTATTAGTGAGAACCTGAATTACAACTGAACCTGGATCAGATCTTGGTTTGGGGTCAAGTTAGTATATTTTAATAATAATTCTGTTGTTTATATTTTTGATAATGGTGTATAGTGACGTCAACTCCTGACCCCGGGGTTGAGGCCGTCACACATGCTACTAGTAAACATGTTATTCCAATAGGGCATGATAAATGGTATTTGAGGCATACTAAATGCAGCATAATAAGGATTAGGTGCAAATGGCATATTAGCAAACTGTGCATTCATATTCAGTGTAGACATAGCATTCATAGGCATAGAAGGCATGGCATTCATGTTGGGAAAAGGAGGTGGCACAGATATGGAAGTAGGCATGGCAGTTTTGCAATTAATAGACAGATGATTTACACTACCACACTTAACACGGATTTTTCTAGGAGCATACTTATCAGGTGTGTAGTTGTTATGTTTGTTAATCCCCACTTTACCATTTCTATATTTTTTCTTTTTAGCCTCTGTTTTAACCTCAATCTTTTCTAGTCTGTCATTCAATTGCTTGATAGACAGATGTCCAACATTCACTTTCTTCTCCTTCCTTACTTGACTAGATTCTCCTGAAATGAAGTTTTTGGAAACTGATCCATATTTTTCATTTAACTTGGCAAGTTTGGATTTACTCACAGGTTTGCTTACAGCCGACGGGTGAGGATTTATGTCACTCGACGGATAATCCTTTTGATTATCCAACGGATGACTCTCATCATCCGTCGAGTCCACATCTGTTAGCAATCCTTCAACCAAATTGGATTCCAGCTTCTCCTTATTCTTCTTCCAGGATGCATCACAAAAGGACTCAATACCTTGAACTTTGGTGATTTGAGCATGAACATCTCTAGATGTTTTCCATGCCTTAATCACCTCCTGTTCTCATTCAAGCTGCTTCTTCAAGATCTCTTCTTTCTTCAAGGACTTAGTTAATTCATCCTTAGCAATTTTACACTCAATTCTCAATTTTTCAAATTCAATAAACTGAGATTCTAGCACATTATTCCTCTCACTTAAAAACAAATTGTTTTCTTTGATTTTAGCATTTTCCTTAGTAAGAGACTTAAGTGTAACACGCAAATGATATAATTCTGTAGACAAGTCATTTATTGCTTCATTACACTCAGCTTTAGATAAATGTGCAAGGTTAGTGGTGATTACCTGATTACTTGAAGAACTTGTCTCTGTTTCATCAGACTTGGCCATTAGGGCTAGATTGACATAGCTGACATCCTCATCCTCATCCAGACCATCTGCTGCCTAGTCATTTTCTTATGTAATGAAAGCCCTTTACTTTTGTTTGAGCAACTCAAAATATTTTTGTTTATAATCCACAGGCTCAAACTTCTTCTTGATGGAATCTGACTTTCTACACTCACTGGCAAAGTGCCCTACGAAGCCACATTTGAAATATTTGAATTTTGATTTATCCATCATGTTTCTATTTGGCTTAGCTGCTCCAAAGTTTTTCTTGAACTTGAGCTTGGAAAATCTTCTGGAAAGAAATGATAGATGTTCATCAATGTCATCCATATCATCTTGGCTCAAAGAATCTTCATTTTCTGCTACCAGCCCCTTGCCCTTGTTTTCACAGACCTTTGAAGTAGACTCAACAGCTTCTATCTTCATCTCCTTCTCTTTTTCTAACTCAGCAACCAGTGCAATGAATCCTCCTATCTTTCTCCCTTTCTCCATTCTTTGATCTTGCTCTATTTCAAGCTCATAAGTCTTTAGAATGCCATACAGTCTCTCTAGTGTAAACTCCTTATATTCTTGTGAGTTTCAAGGAGACTGTCATTGGTTTCCATTCTTTTGGTAGGGATCTCAGAAATTTGAGGTTAGAATCTTTGGTTTGGTAGACTCTTCCATGCAGTTTTAGAGCATTTAGTAGCTTTTGAAATCAACTAAAGATATCAGTGAGAGTTTCACCTTCTTCAAAGTGGAAATGCTCATATTGCTGAATTAGTAAATGCATCTTGTTTTCTCTAACTTGTTCAGTGCCATCACAGATAATCTGAATTGTATCCCAAACTTCCTTGGCAGTTTTGCAATTGATGATGTTGTCAAAAATGTCACCATCAACTCCATTAAACAAAATATTCATGGCCTTTTTATCCTTCCTGACTTGTTCAATATCAGGATCTGACCATTCATGCCTCGGCTTGGGAACTGATGGCTCATTTCCAGTTGCAACTCTCATTGGTACATGAGGGCCTCTCTCTATGCAATCTACATAGGCCTCATCTTGAGAAAGTAAATGAAGATGCATCTTTACCTTCCAGTGATGGTAATTGTCTTTGTCCAGAAAAGGAATCTTGACTCCAACATCCTTCTTGTTCATCTTGCTGTTTGTTGTGATCTTTAAACTCTTTGTTCTTTAAGAGCTTGCTCTGATACCAATTGTTAGTCCCTAACAGTGCAACAAGAATTACAGAAGGGGGGTTGAATGGAATTCTTGAAACTTTTTCTGAATTATAAAATGTTCTAACTTAAGATATATATGACAGTCTTTTGATTTGTAAAGTGTGGAATAACAAGTTAAATATGAATCAAAACACAAAGTAATAAAAACACAAGTCTTTAAAACTTTCTGGTGGATTAGAATGTTAGATATATTTGATAATGTCATGGCTAATATGTTTTATGTTTAGATTTCAGATCTTATTTGAACAGAACAAATCAGTACTTAACTGATCAGTACTTATACTGGACGTCAGAACTTAAGGGATATCAGTACTTATGTTATCAGGAGATAAGCATCAGGAGATAGATATCAGAACTTAAGTACTGAAGGACGATCAGATAAGGACAGTAGCTGATTGAAGTTAAGAAGATCAAGATAAACATAAGAAGAGATATGCATGAAGAAGGAATTCCGTGAAGAATGGAATACTTGGAATAGAAGATATCTGATTGATATATTTTAGGAAGCAGAATTATATTCCATATCAATTAGCGATTATCTTGTAACTGTGTAGTATATAAACACAGACATAGGGTTTACACTATAAGTGTTATCATTATCGAGAATATTATTTACTGTAACCCTAGCAGCTCTCGTGATATTTTGTTCATCACTGAGAGATAACAGTTCCAGATTGTAACAGAGTTTATTGTTTCAATAAAGTTTGTTTTCTGTTACATAAGTTCTTGAAGTTTGATTTGATTGTAATAAACACTGTATTCACCCCCTCTGCAGTGAAAGTGTGACCTAACAAGTGGTATCAGAGCCTTCTGTTAACACACATACAGTTAAAGATCCAAACACAATCATGTCTGACACAGAAACTCCAACTAAGCCTACCAAAACTGAGGAATCATCAAAGACATCAACTCAGAGTCGATATGAGACTATCAGAGTTCCCATATTGAGACCATCTAAATATCCCATATGGAAGGTAAGGATGACCATGTTTCTGGAAGCAACAGATCCAGAATACCTTGATAGAATCAAGGAAGGGCCTCACAAACCTACCAAGCTCGCTGTTGTAGTTGCAGGTGAAGCAGCAATGACCGTACCAAAGGAAAAGAGTGATTACACTGCTGAAGATATAGCATCTATTGCTAAGGATGCCAAGGTACGACACTTATTGCATAGTGCCATTGATAATGTAATGTCAAACAGGGTAATCAACTGCAAGACTGCTAAGGAGATATGGGATGCACTGGAGACAAGGTGTCAAGGAACTGAAACAGTTAAGAAGAACAGGAAGACAATACTCACTCAAGAGTATGAACACTTTGACTCTAGGACTAATGAGTCATTGACTGATGTATATGATAGATTTGTCAAACTCTTGAATGACTTGTCGTTGGTTAATAAGGAGTATGATCTTGAAGATACAAACCTTAAATTCCTGTTAGCTCTTCCTGAATGTTGGGATTTGAAGGCAACAACAATAAGAGACAACTACAATCTTGATGAGACAACTCTTGATGAAATCTATGGAATGCTCAAGACTCATGAACTTGAGATGGAACAAAGAAGCAAGAGGAAAGGAGGAAAGTCAAGGACAGTTGCTCTCAAGGCTGAAGAGGAATCCCCCAAACCACCTTCCTCAAAGAAAGACAAGGGTAAAGCTCTTATCATAAAGTCTGATACTGAGTCATCAAGTTCTGAGAGTGATGATGACTCAGATTCTGAAAGCTTGCCTGAAACTGATGCTGATGAGGAGATGATGAAGCTGTGTACTCTTATGGTGAAAGGAATCACAAAGATTGCATACAGGAAGTTCAGGAAGGGAAAGAAGTTTTCCAGAAAAGGCATAAGTTCTGATAAGAAGAATTTCAGAAGATCTGAAGGAAGAGGAGGAAAGTCTGACAGAGGAGATTACGCTAATGTTAAATGTTATAATTGTGGTGAGAAAGGCCACATATCTCCTGATTGCAAGAAGACCAAGAGTGACAAAGGGAAAGCTCTTGTCACAAAGCAGAAAAGCTGGACAGACACCTCAGACTCTGAAAGTGAGGAGAACTATGCATTGATGGCAAATGCTGATAAATCAAGTTCTGAGAGCAGTTCTGAAGCTGCTGAAACAAAGGTACCTCAGACTACTTATGCTTTTCATACTGATGATATTAATGAGTTGAGAAGATATCTTAAAACCATGTTTGTTAGTTATAGAGATCAAACTTTAACATGTGAAAGATTAACTTCTGAAAATCTTGCTTTTAGGAAAAGAAATGATTTCTTAGAAAAAGAGTTAGTCATGTTCCATCAAACTCAGCAGGATAGAGATGATGCTTTTTATGTTAGGGATGAAGTGCTAAAAATGAATGAATCTCTAAAAACTGAGTTAGAAAAGGAGAGAGAGATTATCAGAACTTGGACTAACTCTGGCAAAACAACTCAAAATTTGCTAAGTAGTGGAAACTGGAAAGAGGGCTTAGGTTATGGAGAAAATAAAAATGAAAAAGGAACTGTAGAAATTAAGCCTGTTGATAAGCAAAAGCCGAAGTTAAAACCTGTTAAGTTTGTAACTGAAAAATCTGAAAATGAGAAATCAGAAGTTAAAAAGGAATTAGCTTCTGACAAACTAAAACAGGAAAAGACAGCTGAAGTTAACATAGGCTTAATGACAAAGAAGCAGCTTAAGCATAAGCTGAAAGATGTTAAGAATGCAAACAAGGTAAAATCACCTAGGAAAAACAGGAATGGAAAGGAAGGTGTGAATAAAAGCAATAACTATAAATCTGTTCCTGATGCTCCTAGGAAAGCGTGTCATAACTGTGGAAGTTCTAATCATCTGGCTTCTTTTTGCAGGAAGAATAAGAATATTAACTCCTTATCTACAAAATCAGGAGTTAAGAGTCAGTCTGTTAGATACAAACCACAAGATCCTTGTTTTCATTGTGGTAGTTTATGGCATTCCATTTATACTTGTAAGGAATATCATAGTTTGTACTATGATTATTATCAAATAAAACCTTCTTTAAAGAAAGTTTTTGTTGTTCCTTCTAGTGTAAGTTCTGATTCAAAGTCTGGTAGTATAAGTTCTGATAAGAAAACTGTTAACATAAAATCTGATGCTAAATCCGCTGCAAATGTTAACAAACCTAAAAAGGCCAAAGGATCCAAGCAAGTCTGGGTCCTTAAAACTAATAATTAGTGGTCTTTTTGATTGCAGGGCAACTGGAAAAATATTTTAGTTCTGGACAGTGGATGTTCAGGACATATGACTGGAAATAAGGCCCTGCTATCAGACTTTGTGGAGAAAGCTGGCCCCAGTGTTTCTTATGGAGATGGCAACATTGGAAAAACTTTGGGATATGGCAATATCAATCTTGGGAATGTCATCATTAAAGATGTAGC
The DNA here is from genome assembly GCF_009905375.1 of Apium graveolens. NCBI lineage: Eukaryota > Viridiplantae > Streptophyta > Magnoliopsida > Apiales > Apiaceae > Apium > Apium graveolens. The sequence goes on from NC_133650.1 coordinate 156,930,124, forward strand.
TCTGGTCTCAGGACTTAAACACAACTTACGGAGTATAAGTCAAATCTGTGACAGAGGTTATCATGTTGATTTCTTTGCAGAACATTGTGAAATAGTTAGTAAATCTAAAGGAAAAGTTGTTCTGAAGGGATTCAGGCGTGGTAACATTTATGAAGCTAAGCTTTCAACAAGTTCTGATGGTTCTGCAATCTGTTTAGTGAGTAGAGCCTCAATTGAAGAAAGCTGGAATTGGCACAAGAAACTCTCTCATTTAAACTTCAACAAGATAAATGAACTGATCAAGAAAGATCTTGTGAGAGGACTGCCAAAATCAGTGTTTGCTCCTGATGGTCTTTGTGACTCATGTCAGAAGGCCAAACAAAGAAAATCTTCATTCAAGAGCAAGACTGAATCATCAATTCTTGAGCCTTATTATCTACTTCATGTTGATCTATTTGGTCCAGTGAATGTCATGTCTATTGCAAAGAAGAAATATGCGTTGGTCATAGTAGATGAGTTCACCAGATACACATGGGTGTATTTCTTGCACACAAAAAGTGAAACTGCATCTATCCTGATTGATCATGTCAAACATCTGGATAAATTGATCAAAGATTCTGTGAAAAATTTGAGGAGTGATAATGGCACTGAATTCAAGAATCTGATAATGGAAGAGTTCTGCAAAAATAATGGAATAAAGTAGGAATTTTCTGCTCCTGGAACTCCACAGCAAAATGGAGTTGTTGAAAGGAAGAATAGAACTCTCATTGAAGCTGCACGAACAATGCTTGAAGAAGCAAAGCTTCCAACCTATTTCTAGGCTGAAGCTGTGCAGACTGCTTGTTTTACTCAAAATGCAACACTCATTAACAAGCATGGAAAAACACCATATGAGATGGTGAAGAACAAGAAGCCAAATCTGAAATACTTTCATGTATTTGGATGTAAGTGTTTTGTTCTCAAGACTCATCCTGAACAGCTATCCAAGTTTGATCTAAAAGCTGATGAGGGAATCTTTGTTGGATATCCACTTTCTACAAAAGCCTTCAGAGTCTATAATTTGAGAACAAAAGTGGTCATGGAATCTATCAATGTCTCTTTTGATGACAAGAAGATCACTGGACTTGAAGATTGCATTGATCATGATCAGCTGAGATTTGAAAATGAAGATTCATATTCTGATACCTCAAGTCCTGACAGTCTAAGTCCTGATACTGTAAATTCTGATGGATTAAACTCTGATGTTATTGAAACTGTGGTGACTACGTCAAAGGAAGATGCACCAATGCAGGGGGAGCATACTCAAGATATTATCACATCTCAAGAAGCATCAGAACATACATCTGGCTCTTCAAATTCTGATTCGTCAAGTTCTGATAAGCCAAGTACTGACAGTACTGAAAATCTAAATGCTGAAGGATCCAACTCAGAGAGCATAGTTTCAGGGGGAGCATCAGAAAATGAAACCGAAGACAGCATGAATCATGGGGGAGCATCCAGTTCTAGAGAAAATCTTCCATCTGCAAGGAAGTGGACAAAATCACATACACTTGATTTGATAATTGGAAATCCTGAGGCAGGTGTCAGAACTAGAACAGGTACTTCGAATGAATGTCTTTACAATTCTTTTCTCTCTCAGTCTGAGCCAAAGAAAGTGGAAGAAGCTCTTCAAGATGCTGATTGGGTGCAAGCAATGCAGAAAGAGTTGAATGAATTTGAAAGAAACAAAGTCTGGACCTTAGTGCCAAGACCTAAGAATAGATCGGTTGTTGGTACAAAGTGGGTATTCAGAAACAAAACTGACAGTGATGGCATAATTGTAAGGAACAAGGCAAGGCTGGTTGCAAAAGGATATTCTCAACAGGAGGGAATTGACTATGATGAAACATTTGCGCCAGTTGCTAGGTTAGAAGCCATAAGGATATTCATGGCTTATGTTGCTCACAAAAAGTTTACTGTCTTTCAAATGGATGTGAAAAGTGCTTTTCTCAATGGAGAATTGGAAGAGGAAGTATATGTTGAACAACCTCCAGGCTTTGTAGATTCCAAACATCCAGATTATGTCTACAGGCTTGATAAAGCACTTTATGGACTTAAGCAAGCTCCTAGAGCATGGTATGAGACTTTAGCTCAGTTTCTTCTGGAAAGTGGATTCAACAGAGGAACTATTGACAAAACAATGTTCTATCTCAACCATGGCAAGGACTTACTTTTGATCCAGATTTATGTTGATGATATTATTTTTGGGTCTCCAAATGACAAACTTTGCAAAAAGTTTGCCAACCTAATGCAGTCAAGATATCAGATGAGTATGATGGGAGAACTTAGTTATTTTCTGGGCCTTCAAGTCAAGCAGAGTGAAGAAGGAACTTTTATTTGTCAATCTAAGTACACCAGAAACTTGCTGAAGAAATTTGGAATGCAAGACTGTTCAAGTGCATCCACTCCCATGACCACTGCAACAAAACTGGATAAGGATACTGGTAATTCAGTAGATATTACTGATTACAGAGGTATGATTGGCTCACTTCTCTATCTAACTGCTAGTAGACCAGATATCATGTTTGCTACCTGTCTTTGTGCAAGATTTCAAGCAGATCCAAGAGAACCTCACTTAACAGCTGTAAAAAGAATCTTTAAGTATCTTAAAGGAACAGCTGATCTAGGATTATGGTATCCTAGAGAATCAGATTTTAAATTAATAGGTTACTCAGATGCAGATTTTGCAGGTTATAAAATTGACAGGAAAAGCACAAGTGGTAGCTGCCAATTTCTTGGAGGCAGGTTGGTTTCTTGGTATAGCAAGAAACAAAAGTCAATTTCCACATCAACTGCAGAAGCAGAGTATATTGCTGCAGGAAGCTGCTGTGCACAGATTCTTTGGATGAAGAATCAGTTACTGGATTATGGGTTAACATATTTCAAAATCCCTATTTACTGTGATAATCAAAGTGCTATTGCTATGACAGGTAATCCAGTTCAACACTCTATGACAAAGCACATCAGCATCAGGTACCATTTCATCAGGGAACATGTGGATGAAGGTACAGTGGAATTGCATTTTGTTCCCACAGATCAACAAGTAGCAGATATCTTCACAAAACCACTGTGTGAAGCTACCTTTACAAAATTGGTAAATGAACTTGGAATGATTTCAGGTTCTTTCTCTAAATCTGCTTAAACTTGTTCTATGTTATCAGACTTTATGCTCAGTATTTACAGAATTAATCTCTTTGTGTATTCTGTGCATTAATTGATAAATGTTTTTAAGTACTGACTGTTGTCTGATACATATTTCTTAACTCTAATAAGTGATATATCTGTTTAAGTAATCATTCAATCCTATGAGGATAACTGTGCTAGATACTGATCTAGTAATCTTCAATAAACAAATGATCTCATGAAAGAAGTAATTATTTCTGTGGAAATCTTATGACACAAGCAAATTCTGATACTTGAGCTTAGTTTAGTTTACTTTATTCATCTTATTACTAAGTCCCAAATTAGAATAATGCTACTCATCTGTTTAAGTTCTGATTCTAGTAAAACTGCTGAATGTACTAAGTGCTGATAAACCTCACTTATCAAAAGAAGAAGAACAAGAATCAAAGAATAATATCAGGTACTCCTTTGAGATCTAGAGTAAAAATGTGAATGGGACGACCCAAGTGCATAGCTGGTATTAAGTAAATATGCATTAGAAAAGCAAAATATTTTTCTTGGTGACTTTTCACACTCTATGATTACTGGAGAAATACTCTGATAATAGCATAAATTCTGATAAGCAGTCGTGACTCACTTACACTGAGAAGCCACTGTAAAAGAGAATTTTAAAGATGCATAAAATTAACACAAAAACAGTTGAGGTGGACTCATGCATGAACTCATTTATCAGTAGGTTTCAGGATAATGACAGCTCTTTAGCAAAATTTTAATTATGACTTATTTCTAAGATGTACTGAAGTAGATCAGACTTTACTCTTTGTCTGTTATTTAGCTTAATGCACACACTAATCACTCCATCTGAATGATGAAAATTTCTGTGGTGGTCTATGTTATTTTAGATAAACAGTCATTGTGTCATTTTTGCATAAATTCTGAGGACAAGTTCTAGTTACACGTTCTGATGATTAAGTTCTGACGTTCATAACTAAGAACTTGTATGAGTATTTACTAAGATGAGCATTCCTTTTTCGAGTTAAGAACTTATGTTCTGATGACTGTTAAGTTCTGGTATAGGTCTAAGTTCTGATTTCTCAGTCTAATCCTTTACTTGGCTTATCTTTGAATGAAATTTAATAACAGTCTCAGTTTGTACTCGCATATGTTGAAGTGGAAGATTAATAGTCACTATGATTAGGATTAATGGTTTTGTACTTGAACAGTCCACTGTTTCTTGTGTCTTGTGCGGTCTAGACCATGATTCCTCTTTCCAATGACTGTTATTCTTTTTCAAAGTCTAGGGAGACGAGGTAGAATTAATTCTACCTGTCAGCATTAAATATCTTCGCGTCTCCTGGCATTCTCTTGCCTATATACACAGCCACTTCACATTAGTCTTCTCATCACACTTGTATCACAAATTCAGTCTTGTTTTTCATTTACTATCACAAATGGCTGAATTTGGCTGGTTCTACAATTACGGTGATGAGACTGTGCATGTCTTTTTGAATGGAATTCCAACTCCCTACCCTATCACCAACATCCCTCACAATCTCTGGATTCAATTTCCAGAGGTTATCAAACGTGATCTGGTGGCCATTCGAAGAGACCTCCACCTTCGTCGTATCCGTCAGCAAGAGTGAATCATACGACTCGCCATCTTGTTTATCGAAGATAGGAAGAGGAAGATGACTTAATCTCGTCTTCTTCCTGTTCTTCTTCATCCTCAGCTTTGTCAGGCTTCTTAGCTAGGACTAAAGCTGTTGACGTTAGGATTAGAAGCTTAGGGAAAATCTTGTATTGATGTAATTTCTATTTCATATATGTATTGACTTGATATATTAATGAAAACTGTTTTTACTTCAAGATTTTGTCTCTGAGTTATTTTATCTTGGGTTGTTAAATCCTGCTTGATATTCTGATGACCATTTAAATTTTGTCTTTATTTAAGTTCTGATTCTTTGTCAGCACTTATTCATCGAAATTATCTCGGTCATTTTTAACATGATTCATTTTCAGAATATTAATGTTGCAGTGAAAAATAATTCAATCAGTGCTAACGGTTTAAATTTTGAATTAAAACTGTGTCTCTTGATAAATGAAATGGTTTTTCCTTGAAACAAGGCAACTGGGTAAGTAATCATTCATGTTTTCTCGAGCCCAGTAACTATCCGTTATTACTGCATGTCTGACAGGTGTCCAACGGTAACATTCTTTTTCAGAGTATAAGAACAACAGAGAGAAGATTTCATTAATCTTTTATTTTCTTTATACTTTATCTCTCTTCTTACTTTTACTCTCTTTCTCATTCTTTCTCACGTTGGTTTTTCATACAGACATTATCTCAAACACCTAACAGGCATACTTGAATTTCAATATTTTTTCACATGGCACCAAAGGATTTAATCATTGATGGAGCAAAGTTTGTTCCAAACAACTATGCTGCAATTCTTGATCATGCTGAAGCTCCATCTGAATTGCATTTTGTGCAAGATCTTCTTGCACATAGTGAGGTTGGGTACGCCTTAACTCAGCCTGAATTATTTTCAAGTCAACAAGTTCTGCGGTTCTGGAGGACTGGAGTTTTTGATGATGGTGGTAAACGAGGAACTCCCAGTATTATCTTCCAAGTGGGTGATTCATCCTATGTAGTCACTCCTGGTACAGTACGAAGAGCATTACATCTTCCAGAAGATTGTACCTTCTCTATACCAGAGGAATCAGAACTTCGGGGGTTAATGACTGATTTGGGATATGAAAAGAGTCTGACGAAACTTGGACAGTTGAAACGGGCCAATATCAGAAGAGAATGGAGTTTCTTCTTCGATTGCATCACCAAGGCTTTTGGCAACAAGTGTTCAAATTTTGATGTCATCCCAATTCTGAGTCAGCACATCGGGTATGCTATTATCCATCAAACTCATTTTGATTTTGCAACTGGAATAATTGGTTTTATTGGGGATAGGATGACAGAGGATCGAGATGTTGTTTATTTTGCTAGATTCTGTCAACTTATTTATACGTATTGTACTGCTGAACCCCAGTTAGTCAGCACTCAAACCCCACCTTTTAAGGTTGCAAAAAGGTACTTTAACGACCTGATAAATGCTGACACAAAGAAATCAATGGTGAGACAATTACAGATTCCTCAGTCTGTGAAACAGATTCTGGTAAATGCTGATCCTGCTACTTACAAATCTGTTTACTCAAATGTTCAACCAACTCACCATAACCAAAATCCATCAACCTCAGTACCTACCTCTCATTCTACTCAACCTACCCTCAGAACTTATCTCAAATCCTATCTCTCCACTTCATAGACTGCTCAACCTTCTTCTTCAGCACCTACTGTGAAGCCTACATCCTCTAAGCCAAAGAGAACAAAGACTGTTCCTCAAACACCTCAAAAGAGGAGAAGCATTACTTTGAGAGATGAATCAGATTCTGAGGATCAGATTCCCTCTTCAGAACCTGTGGTAAATGAAGCTGAGAAGGCAACTTCTCAGAAGGATTCTGCAATTGGGGATTCTAGGCTTCTCAAGAGGCTTAGACGTATGACGGTTCCTGAAACTCCCAAGGAATCTAAATCAACAAGGAAGTACAAGAAACAGAGGGCACAAAGGCCAGTTTCAGATGATGAGGAGGAAGCAGCTAAGGAAGGGGATCAGGAATCTCTGATCTCACAAGACAAGGAATTTGCTTCAGTCACTTCTTCTCCATCAACTCCATCTCAGGAACCTGTATCTGACAAGGCTAATTCACCTTCTATGTCTCTTGTTGATCCAGGCACAAGTGCTGAAATTGATATTCAGAACCTGGTTGTGCCTGAAATACTTTTCTTAGAAGCTCCAACAGCAAATAATCCTTCCACAACACCTGTTACTGATGCTGTTCAAACTCCTGAGTTATCACTAACACCTTCTCTGCATCAAGATGCTGATGATCAGATTTTAGGTGAGCATCAGGATATGGCTGTTGATCAGAACTTAGTATCAGATCAGCAATTAGAGGATGTTGAAGCCTCCATTGCTACTCACACAGTTGTCTTATCAGAAGATACTGATTCTCTAAGTTCTGATGCTGCAAATGTTGGAGATACTGGTGAGGCTGCTACAACTGTAGATGCTGATGAAGCAGGTCCTTCAGGACATACTCCTCCACTGACTCTTCCTAAGTCTGAACTGGTAAAGGAGTTTGTTATCAGGGATGCACCAGTACCTTGGAGTGAAACTCCTGCAGGTCAGGAGTGGACTAAGGAATGGAACACAGTTTCATGTGTTCCAAATGCTTTACATCTTGCTGAGCACTTGACTAAAGCTGATGAAATGTTACATTCTGATGATTTTAAAACCCAGCTTAGAGTCACTGCATTGAGTACTAAACATCTACAAGGTCTTCATTCCAACACTCATGCAGAGCTACACAAGATTCAGGAGAACTTTATCAAACAGGAACAAGTTTGGAAAATTGATAAGAAAAAGTTCTTCCAACCTACCATTGACAGGGTTGCTTATATTGAGAAAACTCAAGAGAAGCAACAAGCTCAGATTGATCAAATTCTGACAAATCAAGCTTCTCAGCAATCGCAACTTACTGAAATCCAGACCTCAGTGGAACTACTTATCTCTCTTTTATTACCTGCTGATGCCAAAAAGGGGGAGAAGGTAATTAAGTCCAAATGCAAAACCAACAAGTCACTGCAAGGAAAGGATGATGGAAAAGATGACCAAGGAAACTCTGGAATGGGTAGTGGTCATAGTCAAGGTAGAAGGTTTACATCAAGACAAGCTAGTCACAGAACAAGTTCTGATACTGGGAAAAGAATAAGTTCTGCTGCTGGTAAAAGGATAAGTTCTGATGAACTTCTAGATCTTGATGAGGAAATGTCAAGACAGTTATTTCTTCAAGAAAATCCAGGGATGGACTTGGAAAGTTTAAAGGAAGAAGAAGCCAGACTTAAATCAGAGAAAGTCACATCTAAATCTGAAGCTTCTGGTAAAAAGTTACTTCCAAAACCTAAAGGCATTGTGATCAAAGAAAGGATACATACTGAAGAAACTTTGGCTAGATCACAACCACAGATAGATCCAAGATCCAAGGGTAAAGAAAAGGTTGGTGAACCTATCAAGCCTTATGTACCTCCTGAGGAAGAAGAAATTACTGACGGAAAAGATGATCTTGCTCTGACTTCAAGAAAAGTTCTTAAAACAACCTCTGACATGGCTCAAGTTGTTCAGAGTCAAGAAATTGTAAGTTCTGATATTCAGAAGAAGCAAGTAACCTCTGACAGTGCTCAAGTTAACTTGATATCAGAAAATAAATCTAAAACACTCCTACCAGGATTCACTAAAGCAAAACAGACTCAATCTTTGAAGACTACTCCAAGTGGTTTTGAAGCAAGAGTAGTTACTGGAAAGGAAGCTAGAGATAAAACTGGATTGGGAAGTGCTGATGAAAGAAGAGTACACAACACTACCGATGATCCAACTTCCTTGAGTGAACCAGGTATTGGAGCAACTCCTGAGAGATTGAATCAACTAGAATCTGTACAGATGGTTTACCATACCTACTTGAAAGAATACATCATGTTGTATTTCATGACAGATGGTAGGGTTTATCATATAAGACAAAATGCCATTCCTTTGAAGTATTTTGAAGAATTGGAGCATGTACTTTTCTTACTTCAAGTGGATAACAGAATAACAGAGACTGCTGCAAACTACTTAAAAGAACAGATTCAGAGACAGAAAAGGCTTTATTCTGTTAAGTTTGACAGCAGATATGTTCCAAAGTACAGAAATCATAATGGTGATATTGTTGATATGAAGCCTAATACTGCACAGATCAGAACATATCTTGGTATTAAGGGGCTTGAATTCAATCTAGAGTCTAACAAAGCTTATGTCATAAGACTAGATCGGGAGTTGAGAAAAGCAAAGATTAATGATCTCAGAGCTGCAATATTTCAAACTGGTGAAGATACTGCAGAGCTTAAAGATGTCAAACGGAGAATGATTGATGAACTCAGATATGCTGAGAAATGTTTATTGAAGAATTATCTCAGAACAACTCCTGACATCAGAGAGATCAGAAAATGATGAAGCCAAGTCAAAGATCTACAACTACTTAAATTCTGATGTGTATACAGACCAAAGCTGTTATCAGAAGTTGAATTGGTAAAAGCTTTAAGGACTGTAAGTTGTAGTTATCTTGTCTATTTCTCATGCATTTGTACTTAATGTTTTTGACATCATCAAATATCTGTTAAACTTGTATATTTTGCTAATTTACAAGTTGGGGGAGATTGTTAGATATATTTGATAATGTCATGGCTAATATGTTTTATGTTTAGATTTCAGATCTTATTTGAACAGAACAAATCAGTACTTAACTGATCAGTACTTATACTGGACGTCAGAACTTAAGGGATATCAGTACTTATGTTATCAGGAGATAAGCATCAGGAGATAGATATCAGAACTTAAGTACTGAAGGACGATCAGATAAGGACAGTAGCTAATTGAAGTTAAGAAGATCAAGATAAACATAAGAAGAGATATGCATGAAGAAGGAATTTCGTGAAGAATGGAATACTTGGAATAGAAGATATCTGATTGATATATTTTAGGAAGCAGAATTATATTCCATATCAATTAGCGATTATCTTATAACTGTGTAGTATATAAACACAGACATAGGGTTTACACTATAAGTGTTATCATTATCGAGAATATTATTTACTGTAACCCTAGCAGCTCTCGTGATATTTTGTTCATCACTGAGAGATAACAGTTCCAGATTGTAACAGAGTTTATTGTTTCAATAAAGTTTGTTTTCTGTTACATAAGTTCTTGAAGTTTGATTTGATTGTAATAAACACTGTATTCACCCCCTCTACAGTGAAAGTGTGACCTAACATAGAATGTATCCACCAGAGATATATATATATATCAAGAGAACTCTGTGAAGCTTGAATAGCTCACAGCTGCTTATAAATAAGAACAACTAAAATTACAGAGAAAGGCTAAGGATACAGCTTACAAATGTTTCTCTGAGAAAATATTTGCTTAGTCTTCTTGTTGTTCTAATTTCTACTCTTGGTTTATATATCACCAAGATTATACAGTAATAAGACAAGATAATAAAAACAAAACCTATCAAGTCTAATACTATGCTACTTCATTACTCTGTTCTAGCATCTTTGAATATCTTCATAATCGCATGGAAATGGCAATGCTTCTTTGTTCTCAAAAACCCAGTTGAATAGGCTTCCACATTCTTTTGCATACACTCGACGCATGTGACTGTGTTGTCACTGTCAACAGATGTTTGAATTGATTATCCGTCAAGTACATAATCATCCGTCGGGTTGCCTTGTTGATCATCCGTTGAGTAGCATTGTTGATTATCCGTCGGGTAGCTATTTGGCACTTGACTTCATTTCATTTATGCAGAATTACAAGACATCATCTGTGAACAATTAATCAACCTATTCTGCATATCTAATTAAAGTCAACATGACTTATATGCTATTACAGAATCTAAACAAAGGTGTTTGCAGAAATGTGCTACATGACTTATTGTTACATAAGCTACTCACTCGATGTATGTCAAATCATCATCCGTCGGCACTATATTGAGTCATTCGTCGGGACTATATCTGCTTATCCGTCGAGTGCTACATTTTTCACCAAGTTAAATCTACTAAGGTGTTTTGTTAAAGAAATCATCAAGTTCACAATATATACACAACAAACAGTTATAGGAACAAGATTATAAAGCAGTAACCTATAAATCCTGGAAACTCTCTGCCAAAACATATCAAAACAAAACTGGATATCACTGACTAGCATGCTTTTTATAAAACAACATAGTTATGTGCTGTGTGTAAATACCAGAGTCCAATTTTAGCATGCTATTCATATTTATAACTCAACTGTATAAACCACTTGTTCCGTTACGGGAATCACAAAATCAAATCAGATACGTAGTGGATATATGAAGACAGCTGATCAGGCTATCAACACCAGATGGCTCCATCTGACATCCCATAAACATGTTTCGGAACTCAGAGACTAGCTTGGTCTCTGACCTGCTAGACTAATCGGTTATGTAGTGCGTGCAACCGAGTTAACCTCTTACGCCACCTCAATAGGCCACTCTGGCCCCTATGTATCCAATATATGATCATTTTTATCCAGTTTTCAAATCACTTGTACCTATCTCATTTTAAAACAGTTCATTTAACATCACACGTAAAATTGTTTCACAAATCATTTTCATTCGAGATAGGTACCTTTTCAAAGTTACTTTTCCCCAAACAGATTTAAAATAATTAGTTATAACTATAGGGGATACATAACTTAAAACGTTTCTATTCCTGTACGAGAATAAAATAACACTTTATTCATATATACTGAACCATAAAAGTATGGTCAGGGGTACTTGCCTTGTAGAGCTTTACAACTATCACTGATTGACTTTGGACCGACTTGGACGTTCGGGCTTTATCGCCTAATTATTAGACTATCCTGGATCCGACTTCAACACTCAGGTCCTTCACTTGGACCCTTGCTAAGCTTATCGACTGATCATTAGGCTATCTTTAGTCCGACGTCAACTTCCGGGTCTTCCGACTAGAACCTACAGAGTCGAACTACTTTATGTTAGACAACCAGTTATGCTTGACACATCCTCGCATCAATTCTACCCAAACGATATCAAAACCCGACTCGTAATTAAACGTATTATTGCAATACACATAATAATCAGGTCCACGTACACAAAACTTGGTTTAATATTTGTTTTCGAAAAACACATATATACGTCGATTCGGGAAAACAGGGTTGTCAGATATCTTAAAAAATATTTTATCTCAACATGCAAGTATGTTTTGTAAAATATTTATAATTATATAGTTATATATGTTCGACTAGTAATCCCGATAATCACAGGATATGTCCCCGTATTTTCGAATTTAAATTTCTCGAAAATTGGGCAGCGTCTCCTTTGTTTATCGGCCTACCCGCGAAACATAATCGACGTCACCAAACCAAATTCACAACAACGCAATCCAAACCTCGATACAATCTTTAAATACCAAATAAATAATTCTTGTTTTAAAAATAACTTTACGAACTAAATTTATTTATTTATTATTAAATGTAGGACTCAGAATCGATCATCACCGTCCACCGTTGACTCACCGAGGCTCACCGTCGATGGCGGCAAAATTTATTGGTGCCCGAAAATATTCCGGTGTCCGAATAATCTCACCGATTAAAATCATTTCCCGCATATATTATAATTTAATATCATGAATTTTAATCAATAATTCCTTGCAGGTAAAAGGAAATCAAAATTAAAAATTGTAACAATCAAGTTCAGCTGCACGCACAGCGCCCAACAAGGGCCCAACAACAAGATCCGACAACAAGGCCCAACAGAGAAGCCCAGTCACGAAAACACAGGAATAAGGCCAAACAAACACACGGCCACCGCCGCACACACACGCACGCTGCATAACTCACACATACACAGTACACACATATACACACATCACACATAGCATATTAATTACACACACATATATATACAATGGTATATATACATATATAATCAAATGAAACTAATCGAAACCACCAGGCCTCACCGAAACTAGGCGGCGGAGGTAACGAAACAACCGGGAATGGAAACGGAGAGAGACAGGGAAGAATCACCGGAAAACATGAGGAAAGCAGGGGGAAAAAGATGGGAACAGAGAGGGGAGGGAGAGATACAGAGAGAAAGGAGAGAAATTCGAGAGATTCGACCCAGAGAGACGAGAAAAATCAGAGATAGGAAGAAAATGAATTAAGAAATGAAATGTATGTAATTGATTTGCATCTGCCACGTATCAAATAAACTGAAAAAACTAGACACGTATCAACTAATATACTAATTGTGAGACACGTGTTCAGTATTACCTGGCAGCCTGATTTCTGTTCCGCTTTTCTCAATTAAACGAACTGAGGTGCACATGAAAATTCATCGAAAAATTCCCAAAATACTTTTAAATTTCTTAAATAATTAAAAAATAATAAAATAAAGTTTTCATAATTTTTAAACCATTTTTGAAATGCGCAACATTCCCGTATTTAACGATTTAACGAACAAAAGTGCGGGTGAATTTGATCCAAAAAATCTCCGAAATAATTTTAAAATTCTCGGAATATTTCAAACTTAATAAAATATAGATTTCATAATTTTTGAAGCATACTGGAATTAATATTTAATTTACAAATAAATGCAGTCAGAAAATCATTTAAAGATAAATAATTAATGATATATTGATTTCTAAATTTTATAAAATTCCAAAAATATTTATTGAAATTATGAAATCATAAAAATAATTTTAGAGATAATCCAAATATTTATGACAATAAGTCTACCACAAAACAACTTTTAAAAGTGAAACAAAAACAATATGGCCCAATAATTAATTATACAAATAATCCTCGTAGACCAACAATCACATATAATTGATAACAAAACAACACACATCTGACAGGACCAATACACATATTTTATTTATTTAATTATTTAACAATTACACTTTTTAAATAATACAAAATATACGAGTCGTTATATATTTCCCCCTTAAAAAGATTATGTCCCCAGAATCTGACTTAACTAAACAAATGAGGATATTTATCAAGCATGTCTGACTCTAATTCCCAAGTAGACTACTCTACTCGAGGATTTCTCCAAAGCACTTTTACTATGGGGATAGATTTATTTCTCAGGACTCGCTCTTTACGATCTAAAATCTGGATGGGCTATTCCACATAGGACAAATCTGGCTGAAGCTCGATCGGTTCGTATTCGATAACTTAATTCAAATCAGGAATATATGGCTTCATCATGGATACGTCGAACACATTATGAATATGCTGCAACTGCGGCGGCAACGCTATCTCATAAGCGACCTTTCTTATTTTCTTCAAAACTTCAAATGGTCCTATATACCTTGGGCTGAGTTTACCTTTTCGACCAAATCGAACCAATCCTTTCCAGGGTGATACTTTCAATAATACTAGTGACCCTACCTCGAAGTTCATATCTTTTCGATGTAAATCAACATTCTTTCTTTGTCTATCTTGAGATCTTCTAACCTTTTCCGAATTAATGCCACAGCATCCTTGGTTTGTTGAACTAGCTCAGGTCCTAGCACCTTCTTTTCTCCCATTTTATCCTAATACAACGGTGATCTACACTTGCATCCATACAGGGCTTCATAAGGCGGCATTTGAATGTTGGCATGGTAACTATTATTGTATGAGAATTCAATTAAAGGTAAGTGTTCATCCCAGTTTCCCTTAAAATCCCAAGCACAAACTCTTAACATATCTTCTATTATCTGGATGGTTCTCTCACTCTGACCATCTGTCTGGGGATAATAAGCGGTACTCATTTTCAATTTAGTGCTCAAACAATCCTGGAATTTCGTCCAAAACCTCGAGTTAAACCTTGGATCTCAATCAGACACAATTGAAACTGAAACTCAATATTTGGTCATAAATTCATCCAAGTACAACTTCACTAGCTTATCTAAAGAATATTTTTCATTGGTAGGGAGGAAATATGCAGACTTCGCCAATCTATTATTAATTACCCAAATAGTATCATGATTCAATTTCGTCCTTGGTAATCCCACTACAAAATTCATCGTGATCTCTTCCCATCTCAACTGTGGAACCTCTAAGGGTTGTAACAATCCACTTGGCCTTGATGTTCTACCTTTACTGTTTGGAAAGTGTGACATTTACTAACCCAACCAGCTATTCCCTTTTTCATTCTTGGACACCAAAAGTTCTGCTTTAATTCCTGGTACATCTCAGTGCTTCCAGGGTGAATAGAAAACTTAGAATTGTGGCCCTCTCGCAAGGTCTCCATCTTCAGCCTAGTCATACTAGGAATCCATATACTTGAAGAAAATCTAAACACCTCTCTGCTATCCTTTTTAGGTACAAATTCCTTCTCCAGTCAAACTGTCCAATCCTTGATTTATGACCTCTTCTTGACACTTTTTAATTCTTTCCACCAATTTTGGCTGAAAAGTAATTTCATACAGTTGTTCCTTGTTATTTCTTATCATTCGAACTTCAAATTCCAACTTTTGCAGTTTTTTTACTAATTCTTTAGCAATCCTAATCGCATCCAATCTTTCCCTCTTGTTCAAAGCATATGCCACTACATTGGCCTTACCTGGATGGTAATTAATAGAACAATCATAATCCTCAGTCAATTCCAACCAGAATTCATACTTTGCAAACTTCGTATACAGTTGCTGCTTTCCCAACCTTCGTAGGGAAATCTCCAGGGTTCAGCCTGGTCCTTCTTAGTCCTTGGATGAGGATGTTATCAATAAATACAATTACAACTTATCCAAGTACTCCTTATACACTATGTTCATTAAACTTATAAGGTGACTGGTGCGTTTGTTAATCCAATGACATTACTGGAAACTTATAATGTCCATACCTTGTTCTAAACACAATCTTTAGTACGACCTCAAGCTTAATCTTTAACTGGTGGTAGCCTGATCTTAGGTTCGCCTTTGAGAGATAACACGCTCCTTTAGTTAGGTCACATAAATAATCAATTCTAGATAGGGGTTACTTATCCCTATTTGTCAACTTTTTAAATTTTTGATAATCGGTACATAATCTCATACTTCCATTCTTCTTTTCCGTATGGAACACTAGTGCACCCCATGGGGATACACCTGGTCTGATCACCCCCATATCCAATAATTCATGTAGTTGCCTAACTAATTCCTTTATTCCCACTGGTCATACAATATGGAGCCTTTGACACTAATTTGAATACGGGTACTAAATCAATAGAAAAATCAATCTCACGATCTGGTGGCAATCCTGGTAACTCGTCTGAAAAGACGTTCAGAAATTCCCTGGATATTGGAATTTTGTCCAGATTAGGTGCCTTTTTCTCAGTGTCTACTATGGGGCTAAATGAGCCTCACATCCTTGTCTAAACAGTTTTTTTTACCTTCAATATCTAGAGAAATTCTTTCTCCTGCCTTTGTCCTTGATAATTTACCCTGATGTTATCCTCTGTAAACATCATAATCTTCTTTTCCTTACAGTTAATATTTGCCTTATATTGGGACAACCAATCCATTGTTAGAATCATATCGAACTCTCCTAGCTCGAAGGGTATCAGATCAGCCGAAAAAGAATGCCCATGGATTTCTAGTTGACACTTAAGACAGAATTGACTCACTGAAACTCTATCCTGATTGGCCACTTCTATGGTCAAGGGCTCGGCTAAGTATTTCAACATCAAATCCATTTTATTAACATATTCCCTTGATATAAAGGACTTAGACGCTCCTGAATCCAATAATACTTTAACAGGTACGGAATTGAGAGAAAGCATACCTACGACTACGTTCGAGTCCTGGGCTTTGGATCTCTTGGTCATTTTGAAGGTTATGGCCCTAGCTGTGCTGGATACGGGTCATTGGGATGCAGTACCTTGAGTAACCATTCCACAGCTCCTAGAAATATGCCAAGCCTTCCCACAGTTGTAACAAGTAACTCCTGGATTTTCTGGCTTGCATTTCGATGCATAATGACCCTTATGACCATATTTGAAGCATTGAACATTCCCCTTGCAACGACCATTGTGACTCTTCCCACATAACTTACAATCCACCATCAGCTTGACTTACTTGGTTGGAGTGGAAGCATCTAAAGGGGCACTAGGCCTAACCTGGGGAAAATTCTGCCTCCTGAATCTTCTATTCCTATTCCTTCTAAATTGCTTCTAAAATTTCAAATTGGATTCTCCTTGATCTTGTTTTTCTTCCACAACACCCAATTTTCATTTCTCATTTCCTTTTTCTCTGGCGGTCAATTTCTGGAAGGATTTAAGATTAACGGTATGGTTCACTCCTTGATGTTGCTACTGCAACAGAAGTTACTGCTGCTGAATCTGTTGGATTAACTGATGTTGTTGTTGTTGCTGCTGGCACAACAAATCTAGAATTTCATTTATAGCTGGACTCTCAACAAAACTACTACTAATTCCTTTAGACTGGGTAACTTTCTTGGGTGGCATTTTTCTGAAATATAGCAGTGGATTTATTCAAAAACATAACAAGAATGTATGACAGAATTTATCATCTTTTAAACGGTGCACCTGGATCAGGAAAATGCTGCCCAATCAAAATACCCATGTCTTTGTTATCAAGGTCCATTTATAAAAGATATCAAGATTAAAAATACCAACAATAATGACAGTAGCAGAATCAACAACAGTGCAGAAAAACTGAAATATGAAAGCACTAAACACCGAAGCATGGCTCCTTATTACAACAGTAACTGATTAACTTCCCAGCACTACATAAAATACAATAGTTACACTAATCCTGATACAAAACAAACGGAGAAGGCTATATCCGCCACAACTACAAAGAGCAAACTAGCAAACTGAGTCAAACTCAAGAAACTCTGGACTCTACTGGCACAATAGTCCAAGTTTCAACCAACCATCCCCCTAAAGCTGATTTTCCATCACCTGCAAATAACTCGCCAACACTGATTTTACCTTTTTAAGGCTGCAATCTTCCCCATTGAATCATGAATCCTTTCTGATACCATTATTCTAAAATAGCAACCGGATATAACACTTCTATCCCTCCTGACAGTCAAGTTTTGTTTACTTTCAATAACTAGGACTGTCTAACTATAGAGGTTACTGACGAATTCATTTTCATGGAATATTTAATGGAATTTCAAAATCAAGAGATCAATTATAAATGAAAGAAAAGGTGAAGAAGATATAGATATAACTTAGAGCAACCATACATGTACATAAAATGGCCAGTCTTAGTACAGCATAGTTTACAACACATAATTCGGTGGCGTCCCACCAGACCCTTTGTCACACAGACAATTAGTCACATCATATGCATTGTCCGCCCCAATCAACTGATAGAATTAATGAGGTAAGAAATAATGTATAAGTAGAAAATTAATGGATAGGAAGGAGAAATCTGGTTTATGATGAGTCAACACAATCTTCAGTTCCCTACTTCGAGTTTTGATTTTCTTACCGAAAAACAACAACTTATTAAATGATAAACAATTACTCTGGGAACAAAATATGTCCTAAGAAATACGAATAAAAGTTCAAGATACAAACAACAGTACTGATCCAAATACACAACAAAACTTGGTTGTCATAGAGCCGCCGACTACTATCATAACATACTATCTGAACTCACCGAGGTCGCACACTCGAGGCATGGCATAAGTGACAGATAGGGATGGCACTGGTGTCCCCCCAATCAAGACATCAAGGTCCACATAAAATCTGAACTCTCATGATCAGAATCGTTCTCTCGAGAGGTTGAACTAGACATCTCTATCGAACATTACCAATAATACATGTATACGAGGGAGACATACTAAAAGTTAGGGCAGTTCCATCCAATCCTGAATAGACGCCAGGGTTACGCCTTCGAAACCCTCGACTGAAATCTCAGACTCGCTCCTTTATATGAGTTGCTGACTCACTCCTTTATATAAGCCTTTCTACACTCTTTGACTCTACTCGTAACCTAAATCAGGGACTTAAACCAGTAGCTCTGATACCAACTGTGATGGCCTCAACCCTGGGATCAGAAGTTGATGTCACGAACAACAACTATCACAATTAATACAACTAGATTCATTTTTAATATAGCATAAACGCAACCCCCTTTCCAAGATCTTTTCCATGTTTAAATATGACTTAGGTCCCACAAATATTACAAACCAACTTATTTCAACAATCCCGACACAACTAACTTAATACAGCAACTCAACAGACCACATCTGGTCTGACACAACTACCTCAGAGGAGCCTGGTAAGGAAGGAACTGGAACTCTGCCCTGAATACGACAAAAACGTCTCTTAGGCATCTGCAATACATATATACAAAACATTCTACAAGGGTGAGCAATCAATTGCTCAGCAGTACCACTATATGAATAAGAAGTAAAACAGTTTATGATAAAACCATTATAGGAACAGGATTATAAAGTAATAATCTAGAAATCATGGCAACTCTCTGCCAAAACACATCAAAACAAAACTGGATATCACTGACTAGCATGCTTGTTCGTCACTGAACACGCGCTAAAATTCACGCAAGTATACGCGATCGCATGTAATATAGAATTTTTTCTAGTTCGTTCCCACAGAGACTGGTTAGATTAACTATGTGATTTATGCACTTATGCAACAATGATATGGCTATTATTCAATGCTAAGACGAATAACAATTTAGATTTTGATTATACTACGATTAACTATCGAGAATTATACTAGAGAACATTAACTAAGAGATTAAAAAGAGTTAAATAATATGTAACACAACATAGGATTCTAACTTTATTAAATACTTCATTCAATATCCTTTTCGATCTTAACCTTAGCATGCAATGGTGATGAAACAAATTAGATAACACGAAACTGATAAACGCCAACTTTTGTTATATGAATACCATACTACCAGACATCCACAAAAGAGATAGAAGCTGAATAGACACCAATTATATTGAGACCCTATATGTCTATAGAATTTGACAACATAACGGTTTAATGCACAAGTTATCTATCGTGATTACATATGGCAAGTAAGATGGTTAAAATTACCTACGAATCATGCATATCAAATACATGAACCTATGCTAGCATGGCAAATTCTAAACCCTTAAATTCACTTTTGCTTCATTAAAGATTAACACGCTATATTATAAGTTCGCGACACTCACAAGACGAATAAGCACAACCAAAACTAGGTTATCATACAATCACCACACACTAAAGCATCGAAACAAATTAACTAAAGAAATCCATAAATAAATCCTCTAGAACCCCATGATAACGATTAGCCCATAATCGGACTCATCATCAACGTGGGTTCCGATGAAAGCATGGTATAATAAACGTAGTCTTTATAAAACAAATAATAAACAAAGTACGTAATCCAGAGTATTAGGTTCAACAAAATAAGAAATAAGCATCCAAGATTATAACTTAGAACAAAGATTCACAAGAATAAAACAAGATCTTCTTCGCCTTCATTGAATTGTGCTATAGGTCGTCTTGTCGTCTTCTCCTTAAGCTCTGTTATGAAAAACATCTTTTTATTGTCTTTAAATAGCACCCCCAATTACTCCAAAAGACCATAAAAACAGTCTTCTAATTGAAACAGGAAACTGAATTCCCGACCTGGCGTGGCCGCGCGCTTCACCAGCGCAGGCGCGCTGACATTCTGCTTCTCTGGCGCGGCCGCGCGCTCGCACAGCGCGGGCGCGCCGGTCTTCTGGAAAAACTGAAGTTGTCTTCTTTTCTTACTGCAATGAGTTGGTCTTCACAAGCCTTTATTCCTTGGACATCATCCTAACATCATATTAACATCAAATCAATGCTAATTCACCTAAATTCCGGATTAATGCCTGAAATGCAAAAACACTAGAAAATACATTAAAATACCAACAACTTGAGTACAAATACACCAATTCAAAGCTTAATGGAGCGTTATTAAGTGTCATAAATGCCACTCAACATACCCCCAAACTTGAATCAATGCTTGTCCTCAAGCATAACAGACTCAAAGAACAAGAAATAAAAATACATGAATGCAAACTATATGAATGCAACAATCCCCATAGAATAACTAAACCAATCAACAAGCAACATCTCAACAAATGCAGTTATTCACATAAAGATCAATTAAACCTTACAAATCAACCTACAAACCAGAGACGTGCATGTGTGCAAATGCTTACAGATATACCATCGCATCTAGATCAATAATCATGATTCACTACACATCAAAGCAATCACAAGGTTATAGATAAAATAAAAGCTTGACTCAAAATAACTTATAAGACGTCAATTCTTATATTGGAGTTTTATATGGATTCACGCTTTTATTCACAACACATAAATAACACAAATATGCTTATTTGACCGTGCAATGAGTGAGGTCCATAAAAGACTTATACAATAGCACACACGTAGCGAGCATTAGGTTAACGAATCCCAGACTATACAAGCATTAGGTCACTAGGCACAAAGTCCCCTAAGAACTTAATAACTCGAGTACTAAAGAGCCCACTCGTGATCAATTATACATAACACTTGTTTTTTTTCCTTTTTTTCTTTTTTTTCTTTTTTCTCTTTTTTTTCTTTTTTTTCACAAATTTCTAAACGAGTGTGTTTCGCTCCATCTCGCTCAACCCTAGACTACTCATATAAAATGAGCTGGCTACTAGCCATTTGACACCTAGCCACAACAACTAGCAATAAAATCCAATTTTCTCTAATTTTTAAATATCCATGTTAATTTATTATTAAGAGAATATCCTAAATTATAAATATAAACAAGCGATTAAACCTTGACAAACAAATAAACCATGACCATGATCTTGCCCTCAAGCAACCTATAAGACTTAGTGAAATACAATTGTCCCTAGCATGCAAATCAATTTGATAATACTTAACATCACTAAATACGACATCACTACACTAGCATCAATATCACAAATCAATCAAAAAATATCATCTAAGGGATCATGTTATTATGCAAATGCATGAAACTATATGAACAAACTATCATAAAAACTACAAAAATAAAAAAAAACTACTACATGGCAAATATGCAAATACATGAACTAAACTATCATGAATGTGCAACTATATGCGATTCACACGTATTCCTTCAACTACTACCCCCAAACTTAAAATTTTCACTGTCCTCGGTAAAGGTAATAGTAAGGAATCAGGCATACCTACTCGGCATCAAGATCCTCACCCCCAACGGGTGGAGTGTCAGGCGTGTCTGGAGGTGGATACACGGAGTCCTCACTAAATACTGGACACTGGATGTCAACACATGTGGCTTTGAAAGCAGTCCATAATGCCTAGGTGAGATCACGTGCAAATCGACTATGGATGGCATGCATCGCATCCATCCTCCTCGCTAGACGCCTATACTGCGCCATGCTCATACCAACTCTAACATCTGCTCCTGCTTCCTCTTGCTCATGCTGCGATGGCTTCCATGACTAGGACGGCTCTACTTCCTCACCTAACTGAGCTCTCTAAGTTGTTCTCCTCGACTGAGCTGCCCCAGCAGCTGGCCTCCCACCAGGCAGATGGTCAAAAGAATACCCAAGCCCCTTCAAATCAGGCTTGCCTCCATCCCACTCTTTCATCATCAACAAAGTGGTGCTGTCAATCGGAGCACTCGGAATCTGGAGCTACTCGTGTGCTGGCCCAACGAACACCAACTGCCACACACAGCTTCGTCAGAATGGACGCATAGGGTATAGAACACGTAGTACTCCCTTGCAAAAATCTCAGAATCCCTTGGTGAATAACCATACCAAGGTCCACATAGTCACCCTGCAGAATACCCCACAATAAACGTGCACGCTCCACAGTAACATCATGCACGTGAGAAGATGGCATGATGTTAGCACAAATAAACGAATTCCATGCACGTGCAAACCTGTTCATGCACGAAGCAGGGAACGTGGAATAGTCAGTTGTGCCCTTCTTGAACTTCCAGTGAGTCTTAGGCACACACAGAGTAGCAACTATCAAATCCAAATCAAACTCCTCCGGAGTCTTCTCATTCCAAATATCCTGATCGGGCTTCCTCACAGGCTGCTCAATCACCCTCCTTATCGCCTCAGCACTGTACTCCACCGTCATCCCCCGAACCACAGTGAAACCATTCTTTTCATCCTTCGCATTAGCATAAACTCACGAACCACACTCATGGGCACAGCAGCGGGTGCCACGCAAAAAGCAACCCAGCCCATCTCCAAGATCATCTCCAATAACTTAACATCTTTCCCAGATGGCAGAAAACCACGTTCCTTGGCTGTAGGCTTCGAGAGAAGCCTCATATACTGTAACATCCAGGATATAGCGTATAATTATCTTTATCAATAAATGATTATTATGTGATTATAATGTGAATTTTTGGTGAATTATCTAATGATTGATAATAATATTTTGATGTTTGTATATAATAAAATGTGAGTATGTTAATTTTGATATGTCCAGAATAAAATATAGATAATTAAGGTATATTTCTGGTAATTTTTGGAGTGTTATATGATTTTATAATGATTTATTAATTTATTAATTATTTTCTAAATAGTTACAAAAATGTTTTATAAAGCCGGGAATCGTCCAACTTCAACTGTTTTTATATTTTTACAACCCGAAACTCTTCCGAAAACTCCTTCCTAACCTAATTTGGTAATTCCAGACATTTTCCGTGTTTTAACTTTTTCGATCCGGATTACGGTTTGACCCGTGTGCGGCCCGGCGTAAAATATTCGATACAATAATCATTTCGATAAAGCAACAAAACCCGTATTCTCGAAAGACGGGATAATATTACATTATTTTCATATAAAAAGTTTTATAAAAAGCCCGGTTTGGATAATTATCCAATACGAGTATCAAATCGGATCATTTATGCAGTTACTTAGCGACTAAGTAACTAGTTTATCGATCCAATACGATCCAACACGAACCAATATTCCAAAAATATAAATAGCCCTTTTCTTATTTTATTTTATTCGTATAATCATAATCAGTCAGTAAAAATCAGTAGTATACAGAAAAACCCTAAAAACGTTACGTACTTGAGGATCAAACGCATGAACGAAGGCGTTACCGAACTCCGATTCAAGCGTGCTATATATCAAATCGAAGCTCTCGAAAAGTACTTTCTGAATCAATCAACCATTTTAGTGCAGAAATCAAGGTGATTTTCCTTTTTATTTATTTTAATTCAAATTATTTAATAATTAAAATATGAATTTTTTTCTTAATGTTGTTTGTGTGATTTGATGCTAGAATCATGTAGATCTTTTCTTCCTGGTCATTTTGGTATATTATATGACTAATTTGGAGTTCAATAACATGCTCAAAATTGAGTTTGATTATCGAAACTAAAAATTAGGGTTTATAGCTTTGAATGTTCTTAATTGGAAATTGGGCGTTTTTTATTCTGGGGTTATTGTTTGATTTTCATACTTGGAATAGATTCCTTATGTGATTTACAATCGATTCATGTAGTTATTTGTATCAAACGTTTGCTAAATCGATCAAAGCAAGTTTTTATTATTATTGTTTTATTCATTTTCTTTATTCGATTTTCCAGATTATTCATGAGTTGGTGATTGATTATGATACCATGAATAAGTTCTAAATGTTCTGAGCTTTATTTTGATATAAGAAACATTGAATTTGATTATGTTTTTCGTGAATTCGATCTTCACCGAAAAATCGCCGGTGTGCTTCGAATTCGTGGCCGGAGAATGAGTTTTGGGGGCTGATTGAAGTAGTTGTTATTGTTGTTGGACTATAGAGATGATTTGGATGGAATTACCCTCGAAAACAGGCTGAAAAGAAATGGTTTTGGACGGGAATTGGCTGTCGGACGTCGACCGGACCTTGGCCGGATTCTGGGCAGCCAAGAACTCCAGCGACGCGTTCGTCGATTCCGGTGGCTTCCTCGCCGGGTTCCTCCGCCGTTTGATCCTCCTGATTGCAAAACTATTTCAGAAAAGTGTTTCTGGCATTTTGTTTTAAAAATTAATTCAAAATTCATTTTTTAATATCTAAAAATCTATATTTAATTCTGAAAAATTATTTTTAATTCTAAATAATCTTAATTAATTAATTAATTAATTTTAGTTGATAATTAAATTGATTAATTAGTCAGTTAATTTAAATGTTAATTGATTAATTAATTTAATTAGTTATTAATTAATTTTAATTGATTATTTAATTAGATTTAATTCTTTATTTCAATTTAAAAATTCCGAAAAATAGTTTTGAGCTTTAAAATATTATTTTAAATTACTTTCAAAGCTCGGTAATCATTATAAAATTATTTTAAAGTCAGATTCGGGTGTTCGAACCCTATTATTGAATTATAAAATGATTCGGAGACCCTTTTTAATTCCGAAAAATGTTCAAAAATTTGTATTAAATAGATCGTTCGTCCGTTTAATACGAAACGAACGTGTCCAGATTCATAAAAATATTCTGCTTCCATTTAAAATACTTTCGAGACATAAAATCTTTCGTTTCGAAAGGTCTCTTCATTTTGAAAACATTTTTAAGTCGTGTAATTATCGTAAAATTTTATTTTGACTCGACTTCAGTTTTGAACATACCGAGTTGAATGTTTTGACGAACTGAGTTATATGTTACCTAAAATATATGATATGTGCATCATGTGTTTATGTGTTATGTGAATGATGAGTCCACGTGTCTACTAAACTTTATATGATTAAAGGCGATCCTTATCTGTTATTATCGGGCGGGTAGACGATAAGGATAAGCGTATAGACTAGACAATTATATATTGTCAGTTAATTGAATGGTATCTTTTATGATAGATACACCTAGTTCAAAGCATTCAAAACCAGACAGGGATAGTGAAAGTAAAGCCTGATTATGTATGGTAATGGATCGAGTAGATACAGAGTAGATGAGAGCATAGAATGATAATTGAAGGCTAGAAAGTGGATCAATTGAGGTAAGTATTCCTAACCTTTCTTCTAAAATACTGCAAATATTTCTTCATTCCTATTCTAAGTTAAGAATAGTAAAATGTTTTTATATTTCACTGCAATTACTCTTATTTATGCAAGTACCTCTTTGATCTTGTTCCTTGATTATCGATTGATCTCTTCAGCAAATACCCCTTTCTTTCGGGTTATTTGTGAACCCTGAGTTGGGATTTTTTGAAATCAAAATAATTTGACACCAAAATACTCCACGGACTGGATGGTTTTGATGAGGGCCAGGAATGAGCTGGACCCTAAAGGCCGGGGATGGCTGGACCCTTGATTATTAGGCCATAGTTGCCTGGGTACCCCATATGTTGGTTGGTCTATGCAGTTGGGTATAGATCCGCACTGTATCCTGACTGATCAGCAGGTTATAGTGCATATGTTGGTTTCTAGTGTCCAGTCTAATTTATTGTTGATTGCCATTAACGGCATTCCTTTTTGAATAGTTTATGATTACAAAATTAAACAAAGATTTGATTCAAAGAGATGAATCAGTGGAATGTTCACTATTTCTTTACAGAAAAAATATGATTTATGATTAAAGGCCAATGAGGGCCGATATTTTATTCGCTCAACTGTTTTAAATAAATAAAGATGTTTTGAAATCATTCAAAAATTGTTTCCAGAAGTTTCTTTGATCTAATACCTGGAAACAAATTATGATACTTGCTGGGCATTTTTGGCTCACTCTTGCTTTGTGAATTCTTATTTCTTTCAGTATCAAATGAGGACAAGAGTGATTAACTCTGATTAAACGGCAAAAGTGAAGAGTGTCCAGCTGAAAGAATTCAGAGATGTCGGAGTGAACAATACGAGGAATTTAGTAAAGAGGTAATGAAATTGTATTTAGATATTGTAGTTTTAGAAGGTTAGATTCTTATTTCATACCATAACTTGTAAGCGATCCGGAATAATGAGGGGTTATCTGTATATTTATTTTAATATACAGGTTTATATTATTTAAAGTGTGACACCCAATCCTGACCTCGGATTTGGAGATGTTACAGTTGGCATCAGAGCCACAGGTTATTGGTCCCTGAAATAAGAATAGTTAGAAGTAAGATAGGATTGACAGGTCATATAAGATAAGGAAGACCCTAAGTATACTCATTTTGAGTTCGAGTTGAGGGTAAATTAAGATTAGCAGATCTGATATGGATTAGTAAGATAGGATATTGTTAAGATAAGTAGAAGGCGAATATATTGACGATATAGATATATTGAGTTCCCAGATCCTATGGTTGCGAAGAGTCGACAGCTCGACAAAGAATGGGTAAATTACCCTGCTTTTATGTGGTTTTAAAGAAAAAGGAGATTGATTCACTTGAGAACTTTGTATAAGAAAAGATAGATGAGTTTCGGTATGGTCCAACTTAGAATTATGTAGTAGGTCAAGCTCCAGGCTGGAGGCAACGAGTTGATTGAAGCTGACGAAGAGCCAACGTTGCAAGTTTAAAGGCACCACTGTGGCGAGAAGCTTATTATCACTTTTCGGGCGCCGCGCAAGGAATGATATATACCTTATTAGATATATTGAAGATTTACAAGAAGATACGCTTTTATTTACGGATAGAATGTTAAATGCGTTAACTGGTTGTAAATATGACATCAAGGATGACGATGAAAATATCAAAGATAGTGCCAAATGCCAGCACTAGAGTTAGAGGTATGAATAAAATGTTATGCAACGATAAACGAAATTATTGTCGACTAATAAAGGCGAAATAAACACAATAAGGGGTAGAAGATATACTGAAGTGGATGGACCCTTAGGTGGTTGTTCTTCAATTAGATACCTTGTTGTGATTGGGGAGAACAGCAACCAACTCATATAGTAAGGATGACCAGATGTTCGATTTTTAAAATTCTAAAATAAGTTTTCGAAAAAGGTTTTCTTAACAGAATTTCTAAAAGATCTTTACACAGAATGAGTTTTAAAATTTTGTTGTCAAATTACTACTTAAGTTCTTGTTGTTATAAGTATTGGATTTCTCGGAAGAATACTTTATTGAACTCAGTATTGTTAGTTCATATGGCCCAGTAGACCCGCTAATACGAAGAGGTTTAAAATTTTCTCGAAAGAAGAGTGCAAACCTTGTCAAATAGTATCAACAATCGAATCAACATGCGGAAATGTAATTTATTCAATTTATGAAATTATTAAAGTTCGTTGACTCAAAAGAATCTCGAGGATGATTGAAGAAAATGGAGGAATCTTCCAGATGATTGAAGAAGAATAATATTTCTATCGACGGAGTCGAGGCATTGCAGGATTAATGGTTACGCCACGTGGCATAGAAGAAATTAGAAATTATGATTATAAATTCCGTAAGAACGCGATTATGATCGAATTACTAAAGTATCAAACAGGGAAGCATGACACTAAAATACCAGACTTACATAGCAGGGAGGAAGCAAGAAGTGATGACGGTAAATCCAACAAGAAGACAATTATGCTCAAATTGTTAAAATTGTTAAAGGTATTTCCAAAAGAAATTCTGAATCTATCATTTGACGTGGATCTGGAATCTGTTACTCAAACGAGCCCTGAAAGTATGCGTAGGCAAAACGTAGAGGGAAACCAATGGTGTCATTCTTTTCCACGACTGAGTATAATCTTCTTGATTCTTGGATGTGTGTGAGCTTCTCTCAGTGATAGATATATGAGACAAGAAGAAAAGAAAATTTATTAAATCCCTTTCAAATTATTTCTCTTCTCAGAATATTTTTTTTGATCAAGACAAGCAGTGTTATGATGTGAAGCTTTGTCGAAATGACGAAGAGTCTGGTGGGACGCCACCTAATCATGTGTTGTATGCCATATAGTATGAAAGACTGGCCATCTTGAGTACAAATATGGTTGTCTCATTCATATCTAAATCATCATTCATTCTTTCCACTTCAATTGTGACTTATTGATTTATGGATCCTTCCGATTGTTTCCTTGTACCCTTATTCTTTACAAAAGGTTTCCAATTAGAATCATATACACAAATTCTCTTCTTGTATAAAGTCTACTATTTGAGCGTTCTAAAAGAAGTGAAACGACCTCGTGTAGCAGATGAAGTTACATGTTGGGTATAAATAAATACAAGCCAATAAATGGTGGACATGTTCGTGCAAAGAAGAATCACTATGCCAATAACGTGGTTGTTACGAAGACATCAAATTAGAAACGGAAATTTGTATACGTGATACGTTTCAAGTCTGAGATTTTGGACGTGAATTGGAGTATTTAGCAAACCGTATGAGGTAAATTAACCATAAAAGTAAGAAAGTAAAGTTATGTACACCAGATGAGGAAAACGATTGACAGGACAACATGATTAGATGAAGGAATTCTTAATAATAACCAGATAATCGATTAATACATAGGGAAAATGAAGCATACCTCAATCATGTGGGAGATATTTGTCATGAAGGTTCAAGATCGAAGAAATTCTAGTTACAAAGCGTGTTCTTTAAGGAATTGTTAAGTGGTTCAACTCAAGTAAGTGAGTTATGGTAAATTTGACGCTCATAACTGAGCCAGCGACGAAAGTTCCATATAGGAAAATATAAATAGAAATAAAGAACTGGTGGTCCAACTGCATCAAATCTTTTAAAAAATAACACTTTAAAACCAAATGATTTTTCATATTATGATAATATTGGTTGAGACCATGTGTTGGTAATCCGAAGTTAGACAAGTTAACTAATGAGAAGAAGCGTGTATTCTCAAGGGCAGATGATTTGTTAATCAGTTGAAAGATGCGGTATAGGTTCTTAAATGCATCCATATACAGGTATGAGTCGTGGAAAATAAGATTAAAAGATTTCTTTAGAACAGATTTATGAACAGGTATAAGTGATATAAATTGTTAATTAAAAAAATGGACTAGAGGAATTCTGGAATAAAGTTTTTGAGAAACAGCAGAATAATTTTATATTTATTAGTGGAGTTCCGAGATATTTTGAAGGAATAAATGAAAGGTATGGTTATGTCCCTAGTTGATAAAAAGATGTATGCTATGTTAGTTAGTAGTATATGTAGGTATCAGTATGATATGTTCCAAAGTATGGTGAAATGATGAGTTCATGGTGGTGAATTGATTTGGTTGGTTGGTTGTTTGGTTGATTGTTAGTGTCGGCTTGAGTCCGACTGGTAGTCCATAATGTAGAGGAGATGCTGCCCAAATTTTTAGAAATACCCTACTTTTAAAGGCAAAAGTATACTTCCGTATGTTATTAATATTCTTGTTGATACTCCAAATGATTGCGATCTCAGTTCTTGAAAGAAGTGGTTGTGGCCAAACTGACTTTATATAATTGGTCTCCAATTTCATTTAGCTAGTCATCACTTGGTTCAATTGATCAATTAAAAAAATTAGTTGGTTAATTTTACCAACTTATAGTCAGTTAGATGGAAAATGATTCCAATTAGATTAAGTCAAATTCTGATGTGATTTTCAGATCCGAAATCAAAGCAATAAGGAATTTGGAAAAAGTAAAGACACCGGTAGAATTCAGAAGTTTAGCGGAATTAGCGCAATGTTACTACAAGTGTGCGAGGCTTTAATAGGATAAATATGCCTTTTTAATAGATAAGAGAATTAAAACGTTATTTGCACATGCGGGTGAGAAGAATGTTTTCAAGAACTCAAGGATCAAGATAAGAACCAAGAGAAGGAAGGAAGAGAATGAAGAAGAGAGGTTGAATAAAGAAGAAATTGGAAAGTACACCAATATGAATGTTGTTAGATGATTAAAGAAAATTTTATCATATGCATAAAGTTTTATTAAAGGATTTGAAGGTATACCAATATAGAACGACAATGTAATAAGAATTATTCCAAAATAACGGAGAACTTGTGAATATAAGTATTTGATATAAGCTAACAATATTAGAATGTGAAATAAAGAATGAGATGTCTTGATTATGCAGGAAAGATGATGTATAGGGGGCATAGACCTCAATAATTTGAAACATATCTTCAATGCGAAGAAGCCAAAGATGTGACAGAGAATAGTGGTGCGATTAGTGATTATGTGAGTAAAGGCTAAGGAAATAGATGTCAATGGATTTGATAGTTCGGTTGACAAGAATTCAAATATTTATTAATAGAAAGCTTTCATTCCAGTATTAGCCACATAATGGCTTATCTAATAATCAAACCAGTACAATTAGAAAGAAGGAATCGCTTATGATAAGAAGAGACAATGAGTCATGAGAATGGAGAACTTGACTAGAAAGGAAAGTGGAATTAAAAGGATGATAAATAAATTTTATAAGATTGTCCAGGATATAAGAAAGTTATGAACGTCAGGGTGTCAGAGCTAATGTAAGGCATAGAGTTAAATGCCTATAATGGGAGATAGGAAATTCATTTGAAGACCTTGATTAAATATGGAAATTGACACGAAGGTGTTGATTGACATGGCATAAGAATGGAAATAAACGAACATATAAGTAAGTGTCATATTTATTGAAGAATCAAAGCTAGCATCAGAGGGTGAACCTATTACCGCAACCTTTTCAAAAATGAGTATAGCTCGTGAAGGAGCGATATAGAGAATTAATTGAAAACCAGAGATAAAGCAAGCGGTATTTAAATTATTAAGGATAGGTTTACTAAACCCAACCATTCTTTTGTTAACGAATACTTTACCTGAGGAATAAGTTGATAATGCTACAAGAAGATTGTGGTGCGCTATCAGATTCAAGTATGGATTGGAATTGATTGATATTATTACTAAATCGAATATTTTTGGACAGAAGTAAATTGAAAAAGTGGATGAAAAATTTGTAAATTGAGATAAGGAATGCATCCCAGGAATATGATCAAGTACGGAGGACTAAAAGAAATATCTAGTGACCCTCCATGAAGAGAAAATGGGGTAAAGCGTCAGTTGAATCATTATTGATAGGTTATCCCAAACCTAGTCATTCTCTTTTATTAATAAATAGTTTATCCAATAAGGGGTTAGTTGCTGTTTGAAGAAATGGTAGTGCATCATCAGATCCAGGAATTGATTGTAAATGATCAATACTATTTGATAGGAGATTTGACAAAAATATTTGAAATACGGTGAATTATGTCAAACCAGATTAATATATATCACTCCTAGATGAACGAACATTCAGTAAGGCAGAACTAAAAAGAGGAATTTAGCTAAACATCGTTAACTCAAGGTATTTAAATTATTCCAAGAATATGATGCAAGACATAGATGTCAAAGAAGACTTTCTAATAAGATGATATAAAGAAAAGAATAAACGTCAAGGGAGAGCATTGTAGTTAGTTTCATATGAGAACTCCTTGGAACCAAAATAAATGATAATATAGGTTAGAATATGTGGGTAATATCTTCAGGTTAGAACATTTATTCTAAATAGTAAGAGCTTTTCGCTCGGCCAATATACTCGATTGTATTTCAAGAAAATTAAGGTATGTTGATAAATTTGTGCGTCAATCATATTCAGTCGAAATTTTCTCGTTGATTCTTAATTTTAAAGTAATTTCTAGAACGTTAGAAATCAAATATGCTAGGGTTCCGTATATCATTCACAGATGGACAAGAAGATTAAGGGAACAATGAAAGAACCTCGATTGCGATTGGAAGCGATTATGAACTAAATTAATTGAACAAGGAAACATGTGGGAATGAAGTTCAACAACCAGTAACTATTGGAAACGTTTATGAGCATGAATTACTAGAATTAGAAAGAAAAGAAAATTTATATGCATTATGTTGGTCCTTTTGAGACTATAAAATAGGCAAGGTAAGTGTAAGTGAGTTGGCTTCACCGCCATATGTATAGTAGATTCATAGAATGTTTATATGTGTATACTCAGTAAGAGTAATTTAGCTCCATTATATATAGAAGATGGAGATTTGAGTTGAGTTATACGAGCAACAAATAGAATATGATGTTAGCGAGAGGCTGTTGAGGAATGATTGATATTGTACGTTAAAGTTATGAAAAATTGTAAGGTTAAAAGATTCACCTGAGAAAATGAAAGTGAGATACTTGAAAAGTATCAGTATTATTCTTTAGTGTGATTCTGAGGACAGAATCCTTTTAAGGGGGAAGAATGTAACATCCGGGATATAGCGTATAATTATCATTATCAATAAATGATTATTATGTGATTATAATAAGAATTTTTGGTGAATTATCTGATGATTCATAATAAAATTTGGATGTTTGTATATAATAAAATGTGAGTATGTTAATTTTGATATGTCCAGAATAAAATATAGATAATTAAGGTATTTTTCTGGTAATTTTTGGAGTGTTATATGATTTTATAATGATTTAACAATTTATTAATTATTTTCTGAAAAATTACAAAAATATTTTATAAAGCCGGGAATCGTCTAACATCAACCATTTTTACGTTTATACAACCCGAAACTCTTCCGAAAACTTCTTCCTAACCTAATCTGGTATTTCCGGACATTTTCCGTGTTTTAACTTTTTCGATCTGGATTACGGTTTGACCCGTGTGTGGCCCGACACAAAATTTTTAATATGATAATCATTTCGATAAAGCAATAAAACCTGTATTCTTGAAAGACGGGATCATATTACATTATTTTCATATAAAGTGTTTTATAAAAAGCCCGGTTATGGATAATTATCCAATACGGGTATCAAATCGGATCATTTTTGCAGTTACTTAGCAGCTAAGTAACTAATTTATCGATCCAATACGATCCAAGGCGAACCAATATTCCATAAATATAAATAGCCATTTTCTTATTATATTTTATTCGTATAATCATAATCAGTCAGTAAAAATCAGTAGAATATAGAAAAAAACCCTAAAAACGT
This sequence comes from Apium graveolens, assembly GCF_009905375.1. Lineage (NCBI taxonomy): Eukaryota > Viridiplantae > Streptophyta > Magnoliopsida > Apiales > Apiaceae > Apium > Apium graveolens. The sequence goes on from NC_133650.1 coordinate 156,963,754, forward strand.
TACGTTCTTGAGGATCAAACACACGAACGAAGGCGTTATCGAACTCCAATTCAAGCGTGCTATATATCAAATCGAAGCTCTCAAAAAGTAATTTCTGAATCAATCAACCATTTTAGTGCAGAAATCAAAGTGATTTTCTTATTTATTTATTTTATTTTGAATTATTTAATAATTAAAATATAAATTTTTGTTCTTGATGTTGTTTGTGTGATTTGATGTTAGAATCGTGTAGATCTTTTCTTCCTGGTCATTTTGGTATATTATATGACTAATTTAGAGTTCAATAACATGCTCAAAATTGAGTTTGATTATCGAAACTAAAAATTAGGGTTTATAGCTTTGAATGTTCTTAATTGGAAATTGGGCGTTTTTTATTCTAGGGTTATTGTTTGATTTTGATACTTGGAATAGATTCCTTATGTGATTTACAATCGATTCATGTAGTTATTATCGGGCGGGTAGACGATAAAGATAAGGGTATAGACTAGACAATTATATATTGTCAGTTAATTGAATGGTATCTTTTATGAAAGATACACCTAGTTCAAAGAATTCAAATCTAGATAGGGATAGTGAAAGTAAAGCCTGATTATGTATGGTAATGGATCGAGTAGATATAGAGTAGATGAGATCATATAATGACAATTGAAGGCTAGAAAGCGGATCAATTGAGGCAAGTATTCCTAACCTTTCTTCTAAAATACTACAAATATTTCTTCATTCCTATTCTAAGTTCAGAATAGTTAAATGTTTTTATATTTTACTGCAATTACTCTTATTTATGCAAGTACCTCTTTGATCTTGTTCCTTGATTATCGATTGATCTCTTTAGCAAATACCCCTTTCTTTCGGGTTATTTGCGAACCCTGAATTGGGATGTTTTGAAATCAAAATAATTTGACATCAAAATACTCCACAGACTGGATGGTTACGATGAGGGCCAGGAATGAGCTGGACCTTAAGGGTCAGGGATGGATGGACCCTTGATTATTAGGCCGTAGTTGCCTGGGTACCCCATATATTGTTGGGTCTATGCAGTTGGGTAAAGATCCACACTGTATCCTGACTGATCAACAGGTTATAATGCATATGTTGGTTTCTAGTGTCTAGTCTAATTTATTGTTAATTGCCATTAACGGCATTCCTTCTTGAATAGTTTATGATTACAAAATCAAACAAAGATTTGATTCAAAGAGATGAATTAGTGGAATGTTCACTGTTTCTTTACAGAAAAAAATATAATTTAAAATTAAAGGCCAATGAGGGCCAATGTTTTATTTGCTCAACTGTTTTAAATAAATAAAGATGTTTTGAAATCATTCAAAAATTGTTTCCAGAAGTTGTTTTGATCTAATACCTGGAAACCAATTATGATACTTGCTGGGCATTTTTGGCTCACTCTTGCTTTGTGAATTCTTATTTCTATTAGTATCAAATGAGGACAAGAGTGATTAACTCTGATTAGACAGCAAAAGTGAAGAGTGTCCAGCTGAAAGAATTCGGAGATGTCGAAGTGAACAATACGAGGAATTTAGTAAAGAGGTAATGAAATTGTATTTAGATATTGTAATTTCAGAAGGTTAGATTCTTGTTTCATAGCATAACCTGTAAGCGATCCTGAATAATGAGGGGTTATCTGTATATTTGTTTTAATATATAGGTTTATATTATTTAAAGTTGTTTAGTGACACCCAATCCTGACCCCGGATTTGGGGATGTTACATATACTCCGCTTCAGCCTCGGGAGTCGAAAACCTTGGCCTCACACCACATGCACTCGAAGAATCAGTGGTTCTGCTGCTTACTTGAGTTCTCTATCTTTTGGGTGCCATTGGGATTGAATAAGAGAGAAGAAAAGATAAGTGTTTGAGAGAGAATTGTGTTTGAGAATTTGAAAAGTGATGGAGAAGTTTGTGTATAAGTGTGTGTATATATAGGAAGTTGGAAGAGAATTAGATATGGAATAGAAGTGGGAATTGATTATGGGAATAATGGGAATAATGGGTTTGATTTGGAGAGGGAAATTTGTGATGTGAAAGAGTAAAATTCGGGTAGAAATTGATTTTTAGAATAATTCCCCAATTTTCTCTTTTTCCCAGCTATTATTTTTTTCGGATTCAGGGGGCAGCGCGGCCGCGCGCTTCCTCAGCGCGGGCGCACCGTGCTTCTGGCTTTTCAGCGCAGGCGCGCTCTGTTTCTGGAAAACTTGTACGACCCCCACTTCCTTAGCGCGGGCGCGCCGTGCTACTGTAGTTGGCCATGAAAATTTTTATTTTTTTGATTTTTTTGTTCTTTTCTCCTTTCTTTCTTCTTCCTCTATCTACTAATGCACAATAAATTTGGGTTGCCTCCCAAGAAGCGCTTGCTTTACGTCGTTAGCTTGACGTAGAAATGCGAGATCATATGGACAATTAAATGGCACTAACCACCTCGCGGTTTGCCATGTTACCAAAGTAATGCTTCAACCTCTGACCATTTACCTCGAATGCTTGGCCCGGATCATTCTCAAAAATTTCCACCGTTCCATGTGGGAACACAGTTCTGACAGCAAACGGCCCTGACCACCTTGACTTCAACTTCCCAGGAAAAAGATGGAGATGAGAGTTAAACAAAAGAACTTGTTGCCCCGGCACAAATAATTTGAGCACTAGATACCTATCGTGCCACCTCTTGACTTTCTCCTAATACATTTTGTTGTTTTCATATGCTTGAAGTCGAAACTCGTCAAGTTCATTCAATTGAAGCATCCTCTTCTTTCCAGTTACATCCAAATCAAGATTCAACTTCTTCAAAGCCAAATACGCTTTATGCTTGAGCTCCACCGGTAAATGATACCCCTTACCATAAACCAACTGAAACGGTGACATTCCCAATGGAGCCTTGTATGTTGTTCTATACGCCCAAACTGCTTCATCAAGCTTCAAAGACCAATCTTTTCTCGATGGACACACAACTTTCTCTAAAATGCACTTGATCTCTATATACCTCAGCTTGACCATTCATCTGAGGATGATAAGCCGTAGCAATGTGATGATTCACATTATATCTTTGCATCATAGCAGTGAACTTGTGATTGCAAAAATGCGGCCCCTCATCACTGATTATGACTCTCGGAGTTCCAAACCTTGTGAATATCTGCTTATGAATAAAATTAAGCACTACCTTTGCATCGTTTATTGGCAACGCCTTGAATTCCACCCATTTCGACACATAATCGACTGCTAACAAGATATACTGATTGTTACAAGATGAGACAAATGGCCCCATGAAGTCTATTCCCCAAACATCGAAGACTTCAACCTCGAGAAGCACATTAAGAGGAATCTCATCCCTCTTGGACATATTACCCACACGTTGACATCGATCACATTTCAAAATGAACTAATGAGCATCTCTAAACAAAGTTGGCCAAAAAAAAACCTGTTTGAAGAATACGAGCTGCTGTCTTTTCTCCACCATAATGTCCTCCGTAAGCCGTTGAGTGGCAATCTCGCAAGATCCGCTCGTTTTGTTGTAAGGAATACATCTCCTGATGATTTGGTCAGTTCCTTGTCGAAAAAGAAACGGTTCATCCCATATATACCACTTCACTTCATGCAGAAACTTCTTCCTTTGAGCGTACGACAAGTTGGGAGGCATGATATTACTCACAAGGTAGTTCACAATGTCTGCAAACCACGGTTCTTCCTCTTGTACTCCAAACAACTGCTCATTGGGAAAAGACTCATTTATTAATGTCTTATCCAGTGAAGTTGCACTTGGATCCTCTAAACGAGAGAGATGATCAGTGATTTGATTCTCAATACCTTTTATGTCCTTGATCTCTAACTCAAATTCCTGAAACAAAAGAACCCATCTGATCAATCTAGGCTTTGAGTCCTTCTTCAAGACGAGATATCGAATTGCAGCATGATCAGTGAAAACTGTCACCTTCGTCCTAAGTGGATAAGATCAAAATTTCTCAAAACCGTAGATAATAGCCAAAAGTTCTTTTTCCGTAGTATTATAATTCAGTTGAGCACCATTTAGGGTCTTACTAGCATAGTAGACCACATGAAATATGTTGTTCTTTCTCTGCCCAAGAACTGCTCCAACTGCATAGTCACTTACATTGCACATCATCTCAAAAGGTTCACTCCAATTAGGTGCAGTTATGACAGGTGCCGTGATTAAACTCTTCTTTAAGAACTCAAAAGAAGCCAAGCACTCGTCATTAAACTTGAACGGGACATCTTTCTCCAGAAGATTGCACAAGGGTTTAGAAATTTTTGAGAAATCCTTGATGAACCGCCTGTAGAAGCCCGCATGACCAAGAAAACTATGAACTCTCTTAACAAAAGTTGGTGGGGAAAGATTTTCGATGACCCCCACTTTGGCTTTGTCCACCTCAAGACCCTTACTAGAGACTTTGTGCCCAATAATAATGCCATATTGCACCATAAAGTGACATTTCTCCCAATTGAGAACCAGATTGGTCTCATCACACCTCTTGAGAATATTGCCTAGATTCTGCAAGCACTCATCAAATGAATCGACAAACACAGAGAAATCATTCATGAACACCTCCACATTCTGACCAATCATGTCAGAGAAGATAGCCATAATGCATCTCTGAAATGTGGTCGGTGCTCCACATAAACCAAAAAAACCATCTACAGGTGAAAGTACCAAATGGACAAGTGAAAGTAGTCTTCTCCTGATCTTCTGGAGCAATGCAAATTTGATTATAGCGAGAATAGCCATCCAGAAGATAGTAGTACTCATGCCCAGCCAATCTGTCAAGCATCAGATCAATAAACGGTAGAGGGAAGTGATCTTTTCTCGTGGCCTTGTTCAGCTTCCTATAATCCATGCAAACTCTCCACCCTGTGACTGTTCGAGTAGGAATGAGCTCATTCTTCTCATTAGCAATGACTGTGATACCTCCTTTTTTTGGTACATACTGAATTGGACTCACCCAAGAACTGTCAAAAATGGGATAGATGATCCCTGCATCTAGCCACTTAAGAATTTCCTTCTTCATGACTTCCTTCATGATAGGATTTAGCCTTTGTTGTTGCTCAACAATAGGCTTGCTACCTTCCTCTAACATAATTTTATGCATACAATAAGAAGGGATGATTCTCTTGATATCTGCTATCGTCCATCCAATTGCCGATTTGAATTCTCTCAGAATTCTCAAGAGTTTTTCCTCATCACTACCTAAAAGGTCAGATGCAATAATAATAGGCAAAGTAGATGCATCACCTAAAAACGCATACCTCAAATGTTCAGGTAAAGGCTTAAGCTCAAGAGTAGGAGCTTCCTTAATAGATGGCTTGAGGTGCTTAGGAGCTTTGTTCAGCTCCTCCCTTCGAAGAGATTCAAAAGGCATATCCATCTTCCTCTTCTAGGGAAAAGCATTCAGAAATTGTAACTGCTCATCACCTTCATCATCTTTGCTATCAGAATTCCCCAACAAGGTCTTTTCTAAGGCATCAGACCTTAGAAATTGATCAAGTTCTGAAGTAACCACAGAATCAACCAACTCCACCTTTAAGTACTCCTCATTTTTCGTAGGGAACTTCATCGCATTGAACACATTAAAAGTGACATCTCGATCCAACACTCGCATGGTGAGCTCACATTTCTACACATCAATCAAGGTTCGGCCAGTCGCCAAGAAAGGTCTTCCCAAGATTATGGGAATCTTCTTATCCTCCTCGAAATTAAGAATTACAAAATCAGCAGGAAAGATGAGTTTATCCACCTTGACCAAAACATCCTCAACAATGCCTCAAGGATAAGTAATAGAGCGATCGACCAACTACAAATTCATATAAGTAGGCTTTGGATCCGGCAAGTCCAACTTCTTGAATATTGACAAAGGAATCAGATTGATGCTAGCTCTCAAATCACATAAGCATTTGTCAAATGACACATTTCTAATGGTGCATAGAATAGTGAAGCTTCCAGGATCTTTAAGCTTCGGAGGCAACTTCTGTTGCAGCACAGTACTGCATTCCTCCGTGAGAGCAACGGTCTCTAAGTCATCAAGCTTCACCTTCCTAGAGAGAATACCTTTCATAACCTTTGCATAACTAGGCATTTGTTCAAGAGCTTCAGTGAAAGGTATGTTGATGTGAAATTTCTTGAACACCACCAGAAACTTCTTAAACTGCTTATCCAGCTTTTTCTTCTACAGCCTCTTAGGAAAAGGAGGTGGAGGATAGATCTATCTCTCCCCTGTATTACCCTCAGGAGGAGTGTGCTCAACAGTAGTCTTTCTTGGTTCCCCTTCTGCTTCCTTCTGCACTTCTTCTTCAGCCTCAACTTCAGATTCTGGAGTCTTAGCTTTTTCAGGATTTGCAACCTTACCATACCTCAATGTGATTGTGTTAACATGCTCATTAACTTTCTTCTTGCCTGGCACTTCAGTATCGCTTAGAAGCGTGCCAGGTTGATGATTCAGTAATGCATTAGTAATCTGCCCAATCTAATTCTCCAAGGTCTTGATAGACACAGCTTAGCTCTTGTATATGAGCCTCAACTCCTCCAATTCAGATTTTTCATTAGCTTGCGGTAACTGCTAAAGTTAAAGTTGTTGCCTAGGGGCATATTGCGGTTATTGAAAACCAGGAGGGTTATACTGCTTTGCTGTGTATGGCTGATAAGGTTATTGCACCGTATTCTGGTTGTTGCTCCAACTGAAGTTAAGATGATTTCGGTTATTGGGATGATAAGTGGATGGAGCTTGCTCCGATGATCTCTGAAAGTTGCTCACAAATTGAGTTGATTCGCTAGAAAAAGCACACTGCTCAGTTTCATGTGCCCCCGCACAAAGTTCACAAACACTAGTGTTTGATTTACTCCATAATTAGCCAAAGAGTCCACTTTCATCGTCAAAGCTTGAAGTTGAGCAGCTATAGCAGTAGTTGTATCCACTTCTAGAATTCCTGCTACCTTGCTTTGCAACATTCTTTATGTAGGATTCTGGTATTCATTAGCTGCCATGAGCTCAATCAATTCATAAGCTTCATTATAGCATAAGGCTCCACCAGATGCTGCATCGAGTATAGGTCTAGACTGTGCGCCAAAACCATAGTAGAAACAGTTTATAATCATCCAATCAGGCATGCCATGGTGTGGGAACTTCCTTAACATCTCCTTATATCGATCCCAAGCCTCACACAGAGATTCACCAGTTTGCTATGCAAACTGCGTAAGAGCATTCCTGATTGTAGCAGTCTTCGCCATAGGAAAGAATTTAGTGAGAAACTTTTGAGCAAGATCCTCCCATTTGGTGATAGACCCTGGTGGTAGAGAATGTAAACAGCACAAAGCTTTATCCCTCAGCGAGAATGGGAAAAGCCTCAGCTTGATAGCATCTTCAGTCACCCCATTGAACTTGAAAGTGTTGCAGATCTCGATGAAATCCCTGATGTGCATGTTGGGGTCTTCTGTAGGAAAGCCCTCAAACTGAACTAAGATCTGTATCATCTGAATCGTGCTCGACTTTATCTCAAAAGTGTTAGCCGAGATGGCTGGTCTGATGATGCTCGATTGAATATCATTTATCTTAGGCTGAGAATAGTCCATCAAAGCCTTAGGAATTTCTGCTTGATCTCCCATCACTACTAAAGTTGGTTTCTCGACTTTCTCTTATTCTTCTACTTTCTCTTCATCCTCAAAAACTTCCCTTCGAATCAATACAGCTTCCTCATCGGCTTGATCCAGAGTTCTCTTACGAGCCCGCAAACGCGTATGCATACACGCTCGCTAGAGTACCTGAAACACGATAAGGAAAAGAGTAGGTAAGTAACAATGTCCGAGTCAATGAACTTTAACGATCACTTATGACAAACACATAAACTAAAAGTTAACACTGGGTCCCCGGAAGTGGCGCCAAAAACTTGTTAGTCGCTGAACACGCTCTAAAATTCACGCAAGTATACGCGATCGTAAGTAATATAGAATTATTTCTAGTTCGTTCCCACAGAAACTGGTTATATTAACTATGTGATTTATGCACTTATGCAACAATGATATGGCTATTATTCAATGCTAAGACGAATAACAATTTGGATTTTGATTATACTACGATTAACTATCGAGAATTATATTAGAGAATATTAACTAAGAGATTAAAAAGGGTTGAATAATATATAACAGAACATGGGATTCTAACTTCATTAAATACTTCATTCAATAGCCTTTTCGATCTTAACCTTAGTATACAATGGTGATGACACTAATCAGATAACAGGAAACTGATAAACATCAACTTTCATTGTACGAATACCATACTACCAGACATCCACAAAAGAGACAGAAGCTGAATAGACACCAATTATATTGAGACCCTGTATGTCTATAGAATTTGACAACATAATGGTTTAATGCACAAGCTATCTATCGTGATTACATAGGGCAAGTAAGATGGTTAAAATTACCTATGAATCATACATATCAAATATATGAACCTATGCTAGCATGGAAAGTTCTAAACCCTTAAATTCACTTCGCTTCATTAAAGATTAACACACTATCTTATAAGTTCGCGACGCTCACAAGATGAATAAGCACAACCAAAACTAGGATATCATACAATCATCACACATTAAGGAATCAAAACAAATTAACTAAAGAAATCCATAAATAAATCCGCTAGAACCCCACGATAACGATTAGCCCATAATCGGACTCATCATCAACGTGGGTTTCGATGAAAGCATGGTATAATACACGTAGTCTTTATAAAACAAATAATAAACAAAGTACGTAATCTAGAGTATTAGGTTCAACAAAACAAGAAACGAGCATCCAAGATTACAACTTAGAACAAAGATTCACAAGAATAAAACTAGATCTTCTTCGCCTTCGTTGAATTGTGCTATAGGTCTTCTTGTCGTCTTCTCCTTAAGCTCTTTTATGAAATATGTCTTTTTATTGTCTTTAAATAGCACCCCAATTAATCCAAAAGCCCAGAAAAATAGTCTTCTAATTGAAACAGGAAACTGGATTCATGACCTGGCATGGCCGCGCGCTTCACCAGCGTGGGCGCGCTGACATTCTACTTCTCTGGCGCGGCCGTGCGCTAGCACAGCACGGGCGCGCCGGTCTTCTGGAAAAATTAAAGTTTCCCTCTTTTCTTGCTGCAATGAGTTGGTCTTCACGAGCCTATATTCCTTGCATACCATCCTAACATCATATTAGTATCAAATCAATGCTAATTCACCTAAATTCCGGAATAATGCTTGAAATGAAAAAACACTAGAAAACACATTAAAATACCAACAACTTAAGTACAAATACACTAATTCAAAGCTTAATGGAGTGTTATAAAGTGTCATAAATGCCACTCAACAATGCTCTTTATATAACAACATAGTTGTGTGCTATGTATAAATACCAGAGTCCAATTCTAGAATGTTATTCACATTTATAACTCAACTGTATAAACCACTTATTCTGTTACAGGAATCAAAAAATCAAATCAGATACATAGTGGATATGTGAAGACAGATGATCAGGCTATCAACACCATATGACTCCATTTGTCATCCCATAAACCTATTCCGGAACTCAGAGACTAGCTAGGTCTCTGACCTGCTGGACTAATCGGTTATGTAGTACGCGCAACCGAGTTAGCCTCTTACTCCACCTCAATAGGCCACTGTGGCCCCTATGTATCCAATATCTGATTGTTTTTATCCAGTTTTCAAATCACTTGTACCTATCTCATTGTAAAACATTTCATTTAACAACACACGTAAAATTGTTTCACAAATCACTTTCATTCGAGATAGGTACCTTTTCAAAGTTACTTTTCCCCAAAACAGATTTAAAACAATTGGTTATAACTACAGGGGATACCTAACTTAAAATGTTTCTGTTCCCGTACAGAATAAAATAATAGTTTATTCATATATATTGAATCATAAAAGTAAGGTCATGCGTACTTTTCTTTCATAGCTTTACAACTATCACTGATTGACTTTGGACCGACTTGGACGTTCAGGCTTTATCGCCTAATTATTAGACTATCCTGGATCCAACCTTAACACTCAGGTCCTTCGCTTGGACCATTGCTGAGCTTGTCGATTGATCATTAGGCTATCTTTAGTCCGACGTCAACTTCCGGGTCTTCCGACTAGAACCTACAGAGTCGAACTACCTTATGTTAGACAAACAATTATGTTTGACACATCCTCGCATCAATTCTACCCAAACGATATCAAAACCCGACTCGTAATTATACGTATTATTGCAATACACATAACAATCAGGTCCATGTATGCAAAACTTGGTTCAGTATTTGTTTTCAGAAAACACATATATACGTCGCTTCAGAAAACAGGGTTGTCAGATATTTTACAAAATATTTTATCACAACATGCAAGTATGTTTTGTAAAATAGTTATAATTATATAGTTATATATGTTCGACTAGTAATCCCGATAATCACAGGATATGTCCCCGTATTTTTGAATTTAAATTTCCTGAAAATCGGGCAGCGTCTCCTCTGTTTATCGGCCTACCCGTCGAAACATAATCGACGTCACCAAACCAAATTTACAAGAACGCAATCCAAACCTCGATACAATCTTTAAATACCAAATAAATATTTCTTGTTTTAAAAATAAATTTACAAACTAAATTTATTTATTTATTATTAAATGTAGGACTCAAAATCGATCATCACCGTCCACCGTCGACTCCCGAGGCTCATCGTCGACAGCGACAAAATTTATTGGTGCCCGAAAATATTCCGGTGTCCGAATAAATCTCACCGATTAAAATCATTTCCGGCATATATTAAAATTTAATATCACGAATTTTAATCAATAATTCCCTGCAGTAAAAGAAAATCAAAATTAAAAATTATAACAATCAAGTTCAACTGACGCACAGGGCCCAACAAGAGCCCAACAACAAGGCCCAACAGAGAAGCCCAGTCACAAAAACACAGGAACACGACCAAATAAACACACGGCCACTGCCGCACACACACGCACGTTGCACAACTCACATACACACACAATACACACACACACATCACACACAGCACATAAATTACACACACATACACATATATATATACAATGGTATATATACATATATAATCAAACGAAACTAATCGAAACCACCATGCCTCACCAAAACTAGGCGGCGGCGGTAACGAAACAGTCAGGAACGGAAATGGAGAGAGACAGGGAAGAATCTCCAGAAAACGTGAGGAAAGCAGGGGAAAAAGAAAGGAACAGAGAGGGGAGGGAGAGATACAGAGAGAAAGTCGAGAGATTCGAGAGATTCGACCGAGAGAGACGAGAGATATTAGAGATAGAAAGAAAATGAATTAAGAAATGAAATGTATGTAATTGATTTACATCTGCCACGTATCGAATAAACTGAAAAAACTAGACATGTATCAACTAATATACTAATTGTGAGACACGTGTCCAGTATTACCCGGTAGCCTGATTTTTGTTCCACTTTTCTCAATTAAACGAACGAGGTGCGTATGAAAATTTATCGAAAATTTTCCAAAATACTTTTAAAATTTCCGAAATAATTAGAAATTAATAAAATAATTTTTTCATAATTTTTAAACCATTTTTGAACGCGCAACATTCCCGCATTTAATGATTTAACGAACAAATGTGCGAGTGAATTTGATCCAAAAAATCTCCGAAATAATTTTAAAATTCTCGGAATATTCCAAACTTTATAAAATATAGATTTCATAATTTTTGAAGCATCTTGGAATTAAATGCTTAATTTACAAATAAATGCAGTCAGAAAATCATTTAAAGATAAATAATTAATAATATATTAATTTCTAAATTTTATACAATCCCAAAAATATTTATTGAAATTATAAAATTATAAAAACAATTTTAGAGACAATCCAAATACTTATGAAAATAAATCTACCATAAAATCACTTTTAAAAGTGAAACAAAAACAATATGGCTCAATAATTAATTATACAAATAATCCTCATAAACCAACAATCACATATATAAGAAAACAACACACAGCTGACAGGACCAATACACATATTTTATTTATTTAATTATTTAACAATTATACTTTTTAAATAATATAAAATATACGAGTCATTATATTTTATTTTGATTCATTCCAATAAAAAATGGAACAATTCAGTCCATTTAGGAGAAACTAGGTATTTATTTGACATCTCGATAAGTCTTTTTCTAATTCTCGATAAGACTCAGAAATATGACTTATCGATATGTATCTATTTTCTCTATATGACTTCTCAATAAGCAAATTCCAAATATTTATTTTAAATTCTTGATAAGTCATTTACCTTTTGCTATAAATGTGGCGCCCTCCAAACCCGGGTCAGAGGTTTGGGGTCCACAACACATACTCAATATATAAACCTGTATATAAAATATTATTTGCAATGACCCTGCTTTACATAACCACGGATCGCAATAGTTTAAAGTATGAAAACAAGCCACAACCTTAACTTTTATTACATCGTACCAAATCCCAACTAATTTAATTTACAACTGATATGAAATTATTCTTACAACCTTACTATCTCACTACTGCAATAAGCTCCTGCTAGCTCGATCAATCATAATCTGGAATCCTAGCTCGAACATTGAACTGGGAAACCTTACTATCAACCGTATCCTTCTTAACTGTAGAATACATAAAAAGATTCGCAAGAGTGAGCTAACTAGCTCAGCAAGTCATATTATCAATAACTGAGGTTAAACAATAATAAACGAGGTGATTCAAAGGAATCAAGCTTCTTGTTAAATAACCAATAGAATTGGATATTCATTTTAAGTTTTTAAAACCAAGGTTAGGTTGCTGATCAGTCACGCACTAACCCCGAGCAAAGCACACAGCACTGCTCTGATTACTGGATCCAAGGCACACATTGCCCTAACTTGACCATCGATATGGTGTGACCACGAATCTGGTCCACACAAAAAAAACTATCCAATTCTAAAGCAGTTCAATATGATAACAATAAAATTTAATAAAACCAGATCATAATCCATAACAATAAAACATTTGTATAAGAGCATGATTACTGAAAGGGTATGTCAAAGTACATAAAAGAAATGGCCTCCAGCCGGTAGGATAATCGGGTATTAGATGAATAGTGTTTTTACAAGGTTTTAGTACTTTGATATCACAAGGTATGGTAGAGTATAAAAGTTCCTGTATGTTCAAACAATTATGTTTCAGTATTTGGTATTTGATGGATATATAATTGTGGAGTAGTATTATATTTGTGTGGTTTAATATCTGGTAAATCAACAAGAAATGGTTCACAAAGAATAAGGCTTACAGCTCAAAGATCAAATGATGTGGCTCAGGTTCAAGGCTGAAGGATTCAAAGTATTTACAGTATAAAACAGAGCTATTTTGGGTATTAACAGTATGTCACAAGAGAATTTAAAAATATTTGCTTTATATATCGAGAAAGGTTTAGAAGTACTTGCCTTATCATAATCGATTTCAACTTCACTTGTACTTGTCTACTGACTCCATTCAACAATCACTCGTCTGCTTCTCCTATGCCTCGCTTCTATCCTCTGTTTACTTGCTGTATTTTCTACATGTCAATTCTATTTTCTGATCACCTGCTTCTCTTTCCTACGCCTTGCTTACTCTGTTAGGCATCATAAGCATCCATTAATATTCATCTCACATTGTTCTAGTCGTCACATGGACGTCATAAGGTTTCAACTACCCTTCGTTTCACCCAAATCCGATTAACGGATTGAAAGTTATGCTATAAACAAGTAATCACTGAACATATAGACCGATTGAAAGTATGCTATAATTAAATAATTCAGATTTATTTCTAAATTTTTAAATCATTGAAAGTATTTTTGGAATTAAAAATGAATTTTAGGAAATAAAAATAGAATTTTTTATTTATTTTTAAAAAGAAAATCCAAAAACAGGATTTGGAAATGCAACAGAGCAAAAGAAGATTGAAAGCGGGTCGAAAATCTGGGAAACGGGTCAACAATCGGGTTGCCAAGAACAACTCAGACCCGCCGGAAATTTTGCAGAATCCGGCGTGGTCGGGAAGCTCCGGCGACCTCGATTCAAGCCTATTTCGAATCGTTTCTTTTGATTTATTAGCTCCAATCGATTACACACCACCCCAGCATCTCTGCCAGCCGATTAACATCGAGTAACAACGGCCCAGGCTGCTTTTCCGGCCAAATTCAAAGAAAATCCGGCGAGCATAAATAAAATCCGGAAGAAAACTTTAAAAGACAACTCCGTACTTTTCAGGAATCGTTTGTATGATATAAATACATGGTTCGATTGCAAATTTGATAAGGAACACAAAGAACCCATCCAGATCAACTGAAAACCCCTAACAAAGATTTCCCCAAATCGAATTGAAAACATTCAAAGTAATATAAACCCTAATTTCTAAATTTTGAAATCAAACCCAAAATTAAACATGTTATTGAACTCCAAATCAAGAGTATAATATACCAAAATGATCAGGAAAACAAGCTCTACAACATACAATCATCCGTACAAAAATTCATAATTTAAATTCCAAGATATTCGAATATAAATAATTAAATAAGAAATCACCTGATGTTTCTGGGTAGAAATTGATGGAAGATTTGGATTCTAGATTTCAGTAGCTTCGTTTTGAGTATATGTACGCCAAAATCGGATATCGATAACGCCTTCGAATTTGTGTTTGATTACGAAGAACAAAATATAATTATAGTATTTACTCTGTAAAAACTCTGTAAATATTGTTTGCAAATGATTTCTGGTACAAAATAAAATACGGTAGAGGCTATTTATAATTATGGGAATTTAGTATCCCGTTGGATCATTCCGGATATAAAACGGTACGTTTATTTATAAAAACTGATCCAAACGGTATCGGTTTTCGGGATAATTATCCAAACCAGTACAATTTGTACTGCGGTCTTGGTCTCAGCGCCTGGTTACACGTATTACGAGGTGATAATTGTGATAGTTTAATAAAAAGCCCCCGTTTATCGAAAATACGAGTTTTATTGATTTACCGAAACGAATATTGTATCGAAAATGTTACGCCGGGACCCACGTAGGACAAACCGTACGCCGGATCGAAAAAGTCGAAACATGGAAAATGCTCGGAATATTGCAATTAGGTTAGGAATGAGTTCTCGGAAGAGTTTCGGGTTCTGAAAAGGTAACAACGGGTGACGGTGGTTGGTTCCCGTTTTTATAAAATAGATTTTAAATACCCGGAAAAAGATTTTATAAAATTCATATGATTCCTATAAATTCACAAATCAACATAAAAATAATTAGGAAGATATGACAATTATCTATATTTTATTTGGAACATATAAAAATTGAAATACTTAATTAATAACATTTTTAAACATTCAAACATATTTAACACTTAACAAATAATTCACAGAATAGATATTGAATACATATAATAATTATCTATTAGCAACAATAATTACACGATATATCCCGGATATTACATCCTTCCCCCCTTAAAAGGATTCTGTCCTCAGAATCTCCTAAGAAAACAAATGAGGGTACTTTTCTCTCATATCTTTTTCTAACTCCTAGGTTGACTCTTCAACCTTTGGGTTTTCCACAACACTCTTACTAACTTTACTACTTTATTTTTCAATACTTTCTCTCTTTCTTCTAGAATCTCTATCGGACTCTCTACATATGGCAAATCTCTTTGAAGCTCTATTGGCTCCTATTCTATTACATGCTTGGAGTCTGGATTATACTTCTTAATCATTGATACGTGAAAAATATTGTGAATGTGCTCCATGTGCGGAGGTAACGACAACTCGTGAGCTACTTTGCCAACATGCTTTAAAATTTCGAAAGGTCCAACATATCTTGGGCTCGGTTTTCCTTTCTTTCCAAACCTCGTTAATCCCTTCCACGGTGATACCAAATTCCCTTCTTCGAATTCCATATCTTTCCTTGATTAGTCTGCATATTTCCTTTGACGATCTTGTGCTGCTATCAATCTTTTCTGGATAACTTTAATAACTTCGCTTTGTCTACTGCACTAATTTAGGTCCAAGTAATTTGCGTTCTCCTACTTCGTCCCAATATACTGGAGATCTGCCTTTGCGTCCCTAAAGGGCTTCATAGGGTGGCATCCCAATACTGGCGTGATAACTGTTGTTGTAAGCAAATTCTACCAGAGGTAAATGCTCATCCCAATTTCCTTTAAAATCAATAGTACACACGTGTAACATGTCCTCGATTGTCTAGATCGTTCCTTTACTCTGGCCGTCCATCTACGGGTGGTAAGCCGTACTCATATTCAGTCTCGTTCCCAGACATTCTTGAAAATTCTCCCAAAATCTTGAATTATATCTTGGATCTCGATCGGATACGATGGACACAGGAATTCCATGATGAACTACAATTTCTTTTAAGTACATATGAACTGACTTGTCCAGTGAAAATCTTCCATTTATAGACAGAAAATGAGCTGACTTGATAAATCTATCCATTATAATCCAAATGGTATCATGATTAGCTCTTGTGCTTGGTAACCCAACTATGAAATCCATGGCGATATGCTCCCACTTCCCACTCTGGAACCTCCAATGGCTGTAGCAATCCACTTTGTCTCTGATGTTCTACCTTAACTCTTTGACGTATGTAACATCTGCTAATCCATTCCGCAATTTCTCTCTTCGTATCTGGCCACCAATAATTTTCCTTTAAATCCTTATACATCTTGGTACTCCCTGAATGGATTGAATACCTTGAATTATGAGCTTTCTGTAAAATTTCATTCTTTAATTCCGTCACTGCTGGAATCCAAATTCTAGAAGAGAACCTAAGAATACCTTGATCGTCCTTTTTGCGTGCACAATTCTTCACCTACTAAATGATTTATATCCTGATTCATTACCTCTTCCTGACACTTCTTTATCTTCTCTAACAATCCCGACTGAAAAGTTATACTTATATATTCTTACTCCTTTTTGGATCATGAACCCTGACTTCCAATTCCAACTTCTAGAGTTCCATAGATAATTCTTCTGGTACGGTCTCTATATTTATTCTCTCTCCTTCTTACTCATCTCTTGTCACTACATTTGCTTTTCCTCGGGAGTTCATACTTCAACTCTTATGGTCTGTATATATCTCACATCTTTCTCTATACTTATAATATTTTCCAATCTTTCAAAACGAATATTATTGTTGCTTTTAATTCCCATTTATGAGTAGGGTACTTCTTCTTATAAGGTTTCGGTTGTCTGGATGCATATGCAATAACTTTATTGCTTTGCGTCAACACACATCATATTCCCTTACAAAATGTATCACTATAAACTACCAAATCTCCCTGATACTTTCAGAATGATAAAATAGGTGTTGTAACCATTCTTTCATTTAACTCCGCAAAACTTTCTTCACCCTTCTCCATTTCATATAACCTTCTTATTTTTCCTGGTTAGCTTCATCCAAAATATTGCAACTTTCAAGAAATCTTGCACAAATTTCCGATAGTAACTGGCCCATGATAAAACTTCTTACTTTTGTTGGTGCCTCTGGTCTTTCTTCATTCATACTATCTTTAAATTTTTCTACTGAATCCCCTCTTTGTTTCCTCCTTACTAACTGTTTATACTAAGAATTATACTTCCTGGCCATTAAAGTTTTCACCTGGTAAACTTTTTATACCGCTTCTTTCTTCTTTGACTGCTCAGCTATCATTGTATAGGTTGTATGGTTCTTCTTAATTAACACAAGTATATCTTGTCCAAATTCCTCCTTCAAGATTCTACTCACCCAATTTAAGTATCACTGGTATTTTAGTTCGCCCAACTAACATTTCTAGGATTTTATAACAGCAGTATTGAGTTCTGAAAATTATCTTTGGATATGTCCATAAGTTCAATGTTCACTTGGTAATATTGCCAGTCTTAAATCAATCTTATAAAAATACTTTGCTTCGTTCATTTAATTATACAAACCATTAGTTCGAGGTAACAGATATCTGCTCTTGAGAGTAAAATTGTTGAGCTTTCGTTAATGCATAATCTCACACTTCCATCTTTCTTATTAACACATCGTGCCAGTGCATTTTAGGGGGTACGCTAGGTCCAATTGCTTTTTCTTCTAATTATCTCCTGCGTTTGCTCTGGTAACTCCTTTATTTTATCTAGTGCCATTCTGTGTGGGGCGTTGGACACTGGCTTCATTTCAGGTGCTAAATCAATCATAAACGCATTTTCTTTATCTAAAGGAAATATTGGTAACTCATCTGAAAACATATCTTGAGACTGTAAAATCTTCAAGTTTGGTTTGCTCCTGACACTTATTTATAATCGCCATAGCACGTATATTTTGGTCACTATAATCCTAAATCATTCTTAACAAGTTCTTTACTTTCCTTTGTCCTTTAAACTTCTTCATATTCTCATTTGGCGTCTTTGGAACTATCTTCGATCACGACGGTCTTCCTGGGCATCACACTTGAATAGTTAATCCATTCCTTAGAATAATGTCAAATCCTCTTATCTCAGATGATATCAATTCTTCACAACTTATTACCAGAAATATCGATTCCGCCATTGGTACTTACTTATTCAATAACTGCACGTTCTTAACTTGCTAGTCCTTTAGTCATAAGCTTATTGATTCGACAGGATAATTCATCTTATCAATAAAACCTTGAGAGATATACGATCAAGTTGCTCCCACATCTTTCAATACTTTAACGCATAAGGTATCCGCAATAATCTTCCACGTTATCACATCCATATTTTAAATAACATATTTATCAGGAATATCGCAAATTCTCGTTCTCGGAGACGTATTCCTTATTGAAGTAGATTCCCTTGCCTCTTAATGCATCCCTGGCTAGGGCCAGTGATTTGCAATTCTCACCATATGCCCTTGTTTCCTTTCCATGCATGAGAGGTAGATGAGACTTTTCCCGCTAGGTGTATAATATGTTGACTTTTGTTTGAAAAGCTCTCGCAAAGAACAACGGTACAACAAAACAACTAGAAGGATTCACAATTTTAATAAACTTAGAGTTGAAAAGAAAGAAGAAGTAATGATTTGAATATGAATGAGACAACCACATTAGTACTTAAGATGGCCAGTCTTTCATACCGTATGGCATACAGCACATGATTAGGTGGCGTCCCACCCGACTCTTCGTCATTCCGATAAAGTGTCTCATCATAACACTATTTGTCTCAATCAGAAAGCAAAACTCGAGGGGAACAATTAAATTTGAAAGGAATGCAAAATCCTCCGTTTTGATATCACTAGAAAGAATTTATTAAGAAAAGGAGTTCATACATTTTTAGGAATTAAAAAGGAATATACACTGTAATGTTGAGGACGAGAATGATACCATTGGTCACCATCCACATTTCACTTGTATTCATCTTTCAAGCTTGCTCGATCATTTCCCAATTGTATCACATAACAACTCTAGAAGTATGCTAAAATGCCTTCGCAACTAAGCATTATGGTAGATTCTTACTTGTTAAGTCTCGCGTATGTAACGTCGCACCTACACGTATAATACTTTAACAATTTGATCATAATGGCATTCTTATCAGATAACCTTGAGTTTCCTCTTTTTTATTTGGAATAACCATGAATCATTCAACATAGCGATCATTTTATTAATAATATTCTTCCTTTAGAAAAGTCTGGAAATTTTCCCAATCTTCTTCGGTCATGCTCAGGCTTTCGTTAAATCAATGAATTCTTCGAACTCTGATAATCCCAGTAAGTGGATGAATAGTTACTCCGTACGCTGGTTTTGTTGTTAATCTTATCAAACAATATTTGTACATTTCTGTTAGGAATAACCAACTTCCTCATAATCGCGGATTACTTCGTCCCCTGAATTAACAATACTAAATCTAAAATAATATCCTTTTAGCTAATCTGAATCTTTTGACAGACAAGAAACTCAAGTAGTAACTTGACAACCGATGTTTAAAACTTATTTTATTCAAAAAACTTTTAGAAATTTTATAAGGAAAATCTTTTTCGAAAACTTGTTAAAAATTTTGAAAATTTTAAAAATCACACCTCCGGTTGTCCTTACTGTATGAGTTGGTTGTTGTCCTTCTTATGACCAGATTCCAAGTTAAAAAAACGATCATTCAAGGGTCCATTCACTTCCATTTATCTTCTCTCCTTCATTGGGTCTATTACTTTCTATAATCAATAAAAACTTCCGCTGTCATTGCACGTTATCTTATTCGTAGCTTCACCTTAAGGCTCCCATACTGATAGTACTCCCGTTAACCACTTTGCAATCATTAAGTAAAACAGACTATCCAATAATCGACAAATCAGCTAATGTCACATCATCTTGTTAAAATATATATCACATCATTACAACACCATTAATTTCAAAAAATCTTCAGATCCCTAATCTCCTCTAACTCTCTCTCTTCAACACTTATCTATTCCATTCCACAAGCTAGTCATGAGTGGCTTAATTACTAATAACTTCTTGTAACCTGATAACAGCCATCCTCCAGAACACTTGAATCTTCTTTCTAAACTTCTTCTCACCTTAATTTATATCGCAATACTCACCATTTACTACCGCTATCGTGTCTTTTTTCACAATTGTTGTTGTTTCATTGGGAAAGTTTTTAAACTGAGGATATAGAATATGGTGTATAGTAAACAGAAAAGATACATTCATAGTTGAATGTTCAAAAAAACAAGAATAAGCAAATGAAGGTTCTTGAATAGGTAGTCTCGTATCGAGAGATGATAGAATAGCGTTGAATAACTTAGAGAGGCGCAACTGTCATAACAGAAGGTAATACCGCTAATATTGATGGAGGAACGAGGCGCAAATCGAATCTGAGAGAAGATGACGATCCTTAAATGGAAAGCTCCAAATGATAAGTTGATACAGAGAAATCAGAATCTGCCATTGCCATTGCCTGGATATCACGTCGCTAGTTAAGAATCTTGAATCGTAACACGAACCGTGTCGGAGACCTACTATATAGTCACACTCAACCTCACAATGACCTATCTTTCTATTCCTTGCTTCTAATCCTAACCCTCTACCCATTCCCGTTATCCTAGGCTTGTGTCAGTGACTTATAACCTGTAGCTCTGATACCAACCTGTGGCGCCCTCCAAACCCGGGTCAGAGGTTTGGGGTCCACAACACATACTCAATATATAAACCAGTATATAAAATATTATTTGCAATGACCCTGCTTTACATAACCACGGATCGCAACAGGTTAAAGTATGAAAACAAGCCACAACCTTAACTTTTATTACAACGTACCAAATCCCAACTAATTTAATTTACAACTGATATGAAATTATTCTTACAACCTTACTATCTCACTACTGCAATAAGCTCCTGCTAGCTCGATCAATCATAATCTGGAATCCTAGCTCGAACATTGAACTGGGAAACCTTACTATCAACCGTATCCTTCTTAACTGTAGAATACATAAAAAGATTCGCAAGAGTGAGCTAACTAGCTCAGCAAGTCATATTATCAATAACTGAGGTTAAACAATAATAAACGAGGTGATTCAAAGGAATCAAGCTTCTTGTTAAACAACCAATAGAATTGGATATTCATTTTAAGTTTTTAAAACCAAGGTTAGGCTGCTGATCAGTCACGCACTAACCCCGAGCAAAGCACACAACACTGCTCTGACTACTGGATCCAAGGCACACATTTCCCTAACTTGACCATCGATATGGTCTGACCACGAATCTGGTCCACACAAAGAAAACTATCCAATTCTAAAGCAGTTCAATATGATAACAATAAAATTTAATAAAACCAATTCATAATCCATAACAATAAAACATTTGTATAAGAGCATGGTAAAAATTCATGGTTACTGAAAGGGTATGTCAAAGTACATAAAAGAAGTGGCCTCCAGCCGGTAGGATAATCGGGTATTAGATGAATAGTATTTTTACAAGGTTTTAGTACTTTGATATCACAAGGTATGGTTGAGTATAAAAGTTCCTGTATGTTCAAACAATTCTGTTTCAGTATTTGGTATTTGATGGATATATAATTGTGGAGTAGTATTGTATTTGTATGGTTTAATATCTGGTAAATCAACAAGAAATGGTTCACAAAGAATAAGGCTTACGGCTCAAAGATCAAATGATGTGGCTCGGGTTCAAGGCTGAAGGATTCAAAGTATTTACAGTATAAAATAGAGCTATTTTGGGTATTAACAGTATGTCACAAGAGAATTTAAAAATATTTTCTTTATATCTCGAAAAAGGTTTAGAAGTACTTGCCTTATCATAATCGATTTCAACTTCACTTGTACTTGTATACTGACTCCATTCAACAATCACTCGTCTGCTTCTCCTATGCCTCGCTTCTATCCTCTGCTTACTTGCTGTATTTTCTACATGTCAATTCTATTTTCTGATCACCTGTTTCTCTTTCCTACGCCTTGCTTACTCTGCTAGGCATCATAAGCATCCATTAATATTCATCTCACATTGTTCTAGTCGTCACATGGACGTCATAAGGTTTCAACTACCCTTCGTTTCACCCAAATCCGATTAACGGATTGAAAGTTATGCTATAAACAAGTAATCACCGAACATATAGACCGATAGTCAATCAACGAGTCACATATAACACATAACACGTCAAATAATCAATGACATATCACTTATAAAGAAGTCTGGGGTCATAAACAGGCTTTCGAGTATTTAAAATGATTTTTAAAATATTTTTCGGAATTAAAACGGGTCGTTGGATCAATTTCAGAGTAGTAAAGAAGGTTCGGTTGGCCAATTCTGGCTTTGAAACAATTTTATAATAATTATCGAGCCATGGAAATAATTTAAAATAATATTTTAAAGCTCGAAACTATTTTTCAGAATTTTTAAATCAATTTTAGATAATTAAATCCAATTAAATAATTAATTAAAATTAATTAATAAATTATTAAATCAATTAATCAATTAATATTTAAATTAATTGACTAATTAAATATTTATTTATTAATTAAAATTAATTAATTAAATAATTCAGATTTATTTCTAAATTTTAAAATCATTGAAAGTATTTTTGGAATTAAAAATGAATTTTAGGAAATAAAAATAGAATTTTTGATTTATTTTTTTAAAGAAAATCCCAGAAACAGGATTTGGAAATGCAACTGAGCAAAAGAAGATTGAAAGCGGGTCGAAAATCAGGGAAACGGGTCAACAGTCGGGTTGCCAAGAACAACCGAGACCCGCCGGAAATTTTGCAGAATCCGGCGTGGTCGGGAAGCTCCGGCGACCTCGATTCAAGCCTATTTCGAATCGTTTCTTTTGATTTATTAGCTCCAATCGATTACACACCACCCCGGCATCTCTGCCAGTCGATTAACATCGAGTAACAACGGCCCAGGCAGCTTTTCCGGCCAAATTCAAAGAAAATCCGACGACCTTAAATAAAATCCGGCAGAAAACTTTAAAAGACAACTCCGTACTTTTCAGGAATCGTTTGTATGATATAAATACATGGTTCGATTGCAAATTTGATAAGGAACACAAAGAACCCATCCAGATCAACTGAAAACCCCTAACAAAGATTTTCCCAAATCGAATTGAAAACATTCAAAGTAATATAAACCCTAATTTCTAAATTTCGAGAATCAAACCCAAAATTAAACATGTTATTGAACTCCAATTCAAGAGTATAATATACCAAAATGATCAGGAAAACAAGCTCCACAACATACAATCATCAAATCATTCAAACAATCATCCGTACAAAAATTCATAATTTAAATTCCAAGAAATTCGAATATAAATAATTAAATATGAAATCACCTGATGTTTCTGGGTAGAAATTGATGGAAGATTTGGATTCTAGATTTCAGTAGCTTCGTTTTGAGTATATGTACGCCAAAATCGGATATCGATAACGCCTTCGAATTTGTGTTTGATTACGAAGAACAAAATATAATTATAGTATTTTCTCTGTAAAAACTCTGTAAATACTGTTTGCAAATGATTTCTGGTACAAAATAAAATACGGTAGAGGCTATTTATAATTATGGGAATTTAGTATCCCGTTGGATCATTCCGGATATAAAACGGTACGTTTATTTATAAAAATTGATCCAAACGGTATCGGTTTTCGGGATAATTATCCAAACCAGTACAATTTGTACTGCGGTCTTGGTCTCAGCGCCTAGTTACACGTATTACGAGGTGATAATTGTGATAATTTAATAAAAAGCTCCCGTTTATCGAAAATACGAGTTTTATTGATTTACCGAAACGAATATTGTATCGAAAATGTTACGCCGGGACCCACGCAGGACAAACCGTACGCCGGATCGAAAAAGTCGAAACATAAAAAATGCTCGGACTATTGCAATTAGGTTAGGAATGAGTTCTCGGAAGAGTTTCGGGTTCTAAAAACGTAACAACGGGTGACGGTGGTTGGTTCCCGTTTTATAAAATAGATTTTAAATATCCGGAAAAGGATTTTATAAAATTCATATGATTCCTATAAATTCACAAATTAACATAAAAATAATTAGGAAGATATGACAATTATCTATATTTTATTTGGAACATATAAAAATTGAAATACTTAATTAATAACATTTTTAAACATTCAAACATATTTAACACTTAACAAATAATTCACAGAATAGATATTGAATACATATAATAATTATCTATTAGCAACAATAATTACACGATATATCCCGGATCTTACAATAAATACCCAGACATCTCGACATACACCTCTTTACGCCTTCGAGAACTCTAAGTGACCTAATTCAAATCTAAACCAATTTCTCTCTCGTTTCAAGCTCTTTCTCTCTCATTTTTCTTACCCATTCAATCTTACTCAACAACAATGGCACTAACAATGTTAGAGCTGAAATCCCCAAGAATGGAACTAGCTACCTTGCTTTCACTGATGCTAACCAAGCTCCTGATACTTTCAAGGGGTTTGTTAAATTCTTGTCTGAATATTATCTTGCAGGTGCTTTAACAGCTAACCCAATAATGTACCTGGATATTCTGCATGAGTTCTGGACAACTGCTGTGGTAAGGACAGTTATGAATGAAAATTCTACATCTATAGTGGTGAACTTCTCTATTGGAGGCCAACAAGTGGAGTCCAATGAGAAAGATGTGAATCAAGCTTTAGGTCTTCCAACTGAAAATTTGGTGGAGGTTCCAACACAGGATGAGCTAGCTGAGTTCATGGACTTCATCACCTATGGTGGAAGAATCAATCTATCAAATCTGAACAGAACAAACCTAAGGAATGAATGGTCTTTCCTGTTTGATTCTATTGTGAGATCCTTCACCTACAGAAAGACAGGATATGACAACATATCAAGTGTGGTGCAGAATCTGGTGTTCTCCATAGCCCACAACAGACACTTGAATGTTGGTCTATTGATCATGGAAGAACTTGCCACCAGGCTCACAATGCCCCTAGCTGTAAGAGGTAAGGAAATCTTCTTTTCTAGGTTTATCATGTCTACTTTAATTCATAAGTTTCAAACATTCATTTACTTAATGGTATAGATAAGACAAAAATAAGCAATTGTAAGCAAGTGTCCAAAATTATATTTGGGTCACTTACTACAAAGAACAAGGTAACTATAAGTCTCAGACTCACTCCATTTATAATGGAGAGGTTTAAGACTTACCCTTACCCATGCCTGATATGAGGTCAAATGTTGAATCTAGTGCAACAATGGTTCCTGTACCTGTGGAAGTACAAACACAGGAACACCAACAGGGACCTTCCAATGCTGAGAACCTTTCCTAATTTCCCATTAGAAGCTAGGAAACCAACCATTTTATCCTATCAAAAGGGTGAAGTGAGTAAAAAGAAGAGAAAGTAGGCACCAATAGCTATAATTCCTGAGAGTGGTGAGGATACAATAGAAAAAGAGTCACCATTGGTCAGAAAACCAAAGAAGGTAAAACAAACTAAGTTGACCACTCAAGCAACCTCTGCATCCTCCCAAAAAGATGTAGTTGTAAAACAAGGACAATAACAGATTTTAGGGGCATCCTCTCAACATGGTGTCTCTATTGAAAAGAGCACTCTCCCTAGTGTACCCTGTAAAGAGTCTGCACAAACACTTGAATCAATTCAAGTGTATGGAAGAAGGAATAAGGACGACATACACAAGGAGAGAACATCTCTTGAAGCTCCCTCATTTACTCAGGGGGAGCTGCCGACACTCAATACTAACATTCAAAATCTTATATCTCAAATTTCTTCTTCCTACAATGAAACTCTTGATTCTAATTCTCAAGAGTTGCTAACTTCAAGTGACATGGTTCTAGAAACTGTGATCACCACCCAGGAACCACAATTAGTTGGTGAGAGGCTACATGTTAGGTTAAACCTTGATGACACCAACACAAACATGGGGGTTTCATCAGTTTTCACTGAAGACCCTGTGATAGATATAAATGCACTTTCATGTGCAAATCACCTTCACAGGTTGTAAGTTTGAGGGTAGTAATCCTGAGGGGGAGCTACCTAAATCCTCTTTAATTTAATTAGAGATTCCTCTTATGGGAACAACTCCCCTCACAACCCTAGCTGAGATTGCTCTCACAATTGAAGCTAGGAGTTCAATTTCCAATGATCCTGCTATAGGGGAGGCAAGTTTAGCACATACAAGTGCAAGCTCACTGAAAAATGAGCAAGGGTTTGAGGCTAGAGTACATGACAGTAACCTAGCTAACTCCCCTCCAATTCAAGTGAAGGTTCCCACCACAAGTGAGGAATAACAAACTATCAAAACCACAGAGCAATATGTGAATTTAGTCACAGGTGGTTCCAACTCATTAGATCAACCCTCTACTTCTCAACCACAACAACCACGCCTCATCTCCCAATGGTTACAGGCAGCTGAAGCTCAACCAACAACTGTAGATGATCTCCTAGTTGATCAGCTATCTGGACTTGCTCAAATCTCTCAACAGCTGCTAACTTCAGATATGTCCAACCAGGATTATCAGGCCATAATGCTCACATATCAGATAGAGGTCCAAGAACAACAAGCTAAAATTGTTAATGAAGATGAACATGATGGCAACTGTGATGCTTGGCTGAACAAAGACTACAGTCTTGAGATGGAAGCTATTTTGGAAAATTTCAGGGAAGATTATTTGACCATACTAGGAAGCAATGCAAAAGCCTTAACCCCTGAAGAAGTCTATGATGTAGTTAATGAGGTTCACAAGGCTCAACTCAATGATTTTCACCTATTTGGTAAAGCACTAAAAATAAAAGTGACTGATTATAAGGACAAGATTAAGAAGCTGGTGAGAGATAAGATGGATGAGATTATTCATTCTCAAGTCAAGATCACTTCAACATTCCAATATTTTGCTAACCAAATGGAAAAATTTGATCTGACTTATGTAGAAAAGGATGTCAAAAATCTCAGACAATCTTTTGTAGCTCTGCATGAGGTGGTTCAACAACATATTGTCAATTTCAATGATACAAAGCTTAAATTAAACCAACTTCATCGAAGTAGGTATGAGCCTTCTGCATTACTCATGAATAAAGGAAGTTGTGCAAGCAACCTTTGACATCTCAGTACCTTCAAGCTCTCAACCACAATCTGCCACTTAATCAAATCTCCAACTGCAAGCTCTCTAACAACAATTTTCAACTCTGTAGTCTTCCAATGATTCACTCACAGCTCAAGTGCAAGCTCTCACCACTCTGGTGCAGAGTCAACAAGCAGATATACAGACCTTGGTGGACTCCCACAAGCATTAACAAATGCAAAATTTTGTAGCCTTGGGAGCCATCATGGGAAAACTCAACATTTCATTGTCTGGACTTCCTGAGACTGTGAGGCCAGAGATACCAACTCCCCTCCTCGTGCCTGTCCACAAGACTAAGGGGGAGATAGAAGCTAGGATTCAATAATCCAAGGATGCTGGTAAATTCAAGAAGACTGGAAAATTGACATCAACTACTCAAGCTAGTCAAAGCTCTTCAAAAGCTCAATTATCTAAAGATGTTGGAAAGGACAGACTTCTAAAAGATGCAGAAGGACCCTGTCAAGATAAAAAATTCAATGAATTTCTATCAGATTTAAGGGTGTCTCTCCACAACAACTACATCACCTACAAAAGAGCATTGGCCAACAACAACTTTGTTAGAGTCGTGATTGTCAAAGTTGATAACTTTCTGGAGAAGAGGATTGTAGCAAATGTGAATGACTGTGTACTGGACAGATGTCTACAGGTGTCTCTCTCCAATATTTAAAAATTGAAAGCATCGGAGCTGGATGTAGTGATTGATAAAATACACACAGTAATTCCAGAGGACACCCAATTGCTCCATAAACTCAAGAAGGCTCAAATAGATGTTTTTCCTGAGGCCTATCTCTATCCAAACAAGGGGTGGCCAACATCTGTCCTCAGACTAATAGATGCAAACTCTTCACTATTTCTAAGAATTATGTAAGAGGAAACATGAGGCTGATAATGACTCTTCAATCTGATCTGAAATGCAAAAATTACAAGAAAAATGAAGATGAAGAGATGATCAGAATTATTGAAAGATACCTTACAAATGCTGATACCATGTTGCCAAACTTCCAATTAAACTTAAAGGAAAACAAGGATGATGATGAGCAGAAGCAAGATGATCAACCACCTTCTAGCTCAAATCCAAGTCAAACTTCTAGAGCAACTGGTAGCAAAGAGAAGAAACAAGATGAGAAAAAGGGGGATGATAAGAAGAAGGGTGAAGAAAAGATAAAGAAGAAGGAAGATAGCTTAGAACCACAAAAGCAATCCCTACCAATCCAAATCAACCAAGCTCAACCTTCTAAGCCAACAAACTCAACTACTGAACCACCTCAAACCTCAAAGCCCAAATTCTTGTACAAACAAACTGCCAACACCTTACTGAAAATACCAATCACCTCAAGCCAAACCTATCTAAAGAAAATCTCAAACCTACATTCTGTTAAGCCACCAACCAAAATTCATTAAAAATATGTTGGGAGAAAACCAAAGAAGATGCAAGTTACTGAGAGGGCCATCAGGAACTGTTTCAATCATTGTGATTTTCTACCTCTGAACTGGTGCATCTCAAATGGAGACTACTTTCAATAATTAGCTGAAGAAATGGTCAAAGTTTGGGTTGTAACACTAAGGGAAGTAAGAATCTACTATTAGGATGGAACCTTCACATTACTTGGCAGAAACTTAATGGACACTTTTTCACCCACAGAGATCAAAAGGGTGATAAGCTTACTGAAAGATAAGGATACTATAACAAAGGCATGTAGATCTGTTTTGGATGAATGGTTGGTAGAAAGGGAAGAAAGAAGAGCAAAAGAAAAGGATGAAAGTGAGGATAGGAAAAGAAAGTATATTGAGGAGATAGAAATGTATATACAAAGATCTGAAGAACTCGAGGCAAAAGGGATGAGCTGAATAACCAAGGATGGACAATTTCTAAACATCAAGGTTGGCAGATTTTCAAGAATTAGGACTGGTTACTTGTACAGTTATCTATTAGCTGATAAACTAAAACTTGTAGAATCTCTAAGAGGGACACCAATCATAGAAGAACTAGAACTACTTGTATAGTTAAAGGACCTCATTAGAAAAGAAACAGGAGATGAGACATTAGTCTGATGAATGTACTTGTCAAACTCAAGAAATCACCTAATGTATTAAAGTTGTATTTCTGTCAATTTTTTTGTAAAGTTTTATTGTTCATTATAGCTTGGGGTTAGTCTTGTTACCGGGCATGAATTTGTGATAAGCAATCTTCTCACAAATTGGGGAAGATTGTTGTGCAAGACATGCCTGTACTATAAAAAGACTAAGTCAAACTGACAGCCCTAAGTAAGTTGTATGATAATTTAAGTTTGTATTTTGTATTGTATTACTTGAGTTTGTGAAAGTGTCAATAGATTAGACTGAAGTATTTTTCTGTAAACAGTCTTAAGCCTAAGAATAAACTTTAGAAGAAGATCATGAAGATCATGCCTCAGAGACGGTATGAAGAACTTGGAGTTGAATAAATCTGTTTTGAGAAAAACATTCTAAGTCAAGAAATTTACAAGTCACGGATCAAGTCATATAGAGAAGTCGTTCGAGAACTCCAGAATGACTTATCGACAAGTCAAAAATGGCTTATAGAGAAGTCTCGGAGATATCGAAAAGCCAAATGAAGATATGAAGGTTGGAGATATCGACAAGTTATTTTTGCAATAGAGAATACAGAGATATCGACAAGTCAAATTGAAGATATGAAGGTTGGAGATATCGACAAGTCAAACTCTCATTAGAGATCTCAGAGATATCGATAAGTCAATATGACTACAGAGATTTTAGAGATGTCGGCAAGTATTTTCTACATGCAGAAATTCAGAGTTCTCGATAAGCCAAATTATATTATAAAGAACTCAGAGACTTCGATAAGTCAAAACAACTCTAGAGAAATAAGAGATCTCGATAGGCCATTATACTTATCGAGATGTCGAGTTCTCTAACAAACTGGAGATCTCGATATAAACCTCAAGTACAAAATGCAGACCAGTTAAAGATCCAAGATTATCAATCATCAAACAAATCAATCACTGATTTGAAAAGTCTACAAAAAGCAGCTTGAAGAGTACAAGATCGAAGGCCAAGATTAACTGACAAAGTAAAGTCACAGACATGCACGATTTGAAAAGATACACTAAGCCAGAAATATAAAGTTTTAGTTAACTTAAAGTAGGGTTTAGTACATGCTATTGCATGTTGTGTAAAACATGTGTTTACTGTTCTATAAAGTAAATAATGGATGTTTTGTATTAAGTTGTAACAAATAGATCTAGAAAATCTTGTAACTCTCTCGAGAAAGAAGCTGAGTTCTTTATCAACAAAGAACCCAGAAATTTGTAGCAAGACATACTTGATTTTAATATAAAATTAAGTGAGTTTTGAAGATAGTGTGTTCATGTGCATGTTTTATTATTTATGTTAAAATATTTTATCTCTACAAGTTAGACTACTTTGTTCACCACATCCAAAACAGTTCAAAAAACTTAAAAATAATCCAAAACACATTCGCCCCCCCCCTTTGTGTTGTATTCATTATCTAACATTCACATCTTCATTTTGACTTATCGATATCTATGAGTTCTCTAATGCAGGAATGACTTGTCAATATATCTCAGAGATCTCTATATACATTTTTGACTTATCGATATCTCTGAGATCTCTAATGATAATTTGACTTATCGATATCTCCAATCTTCATGTCTTCATTTGGCTTGTCGATATCTCTGAGACTTCTCTGTAAGCTGTTTTGGACTTCTTGATAAGTCATTCTGGAGTTCTCGAATGACTTCTCTTTATGACTTGATCTGTAAATTGTAGATATCTTGACTTAAAATAGTTTTCCTAAAAAAGATTTATTCAACTCCAAGCTTCTTCACAATTTCTCTGAGGCATGATCTTCTTTCAGAGTTTATTCTTAGGCTTGAGACTGTTTACAGAAAAATACACCAGTCTAATCTTTTACATTTTTACAGACTCAAGTGATACAATATAAAATAAAAATTAGATTATCATACAAATAATTCTTAGGGATGTCAATTTGACTTAGTCTTCTTATAGTACAAGCATGTCTTGCACAACAATCCTTATTTGTCTTGCTGAGCAGAAAAACCATTGATTCAGCATCAATTAAGGTAAAATCAGCTACATACATATTTCTTTCCTCTTTCAAGATAAAAGGACCTTGTTGTTATTTTTTTAATGACAACACAAGCTTCATTATCAAAAATGACCTTAGAGCCATTATCACATAGTTGGCTGACGCTTAGAAAGTTGTGCTTGAGTCCCCTAACCAGTGCTATATCATCTGTGATGACCTTTCCAACTGAAATCAAGCCATATCCCACAGTGTGACCTTTGCTGTCATCTCCAAAGGTAATTCTTGGGCCAGATTTCTCTTCAAACTTAGTGAGCAGGGATGGATCACCAGTCATGTGACATGAACAACCACTGTCAACATACTAGAAATTCCTCCTTTTTCCCTGCACACAACAAAACCATTTCAAACTGATCTAGGTACTTAGGTTTTCTTGGGTCTGATCATGTTGACTGCCTTATTTCTTTTGTGACCATCTGTTGTCAAAGAATTAGCAGGATTCAGGTCCACTTTTAAGTGTTGATCTTTGAGCAAATATGTTTGTGTTGGGGTCAGAATTGAAAGTTTGAGAGTGCATCTTATTGGATGAAGATGCAAACATGCTATTCATTCATTGCTTATTTTATGGCACATTGAATGCAGAATAATAATGATGGGAAGTGATTTGCATGTTTCTAAGATTCTGACTAAACATATTAGGCATGTTTGGCATGTCATTCATAGGTAGAGGAGAAACAGACATGACATGGATGAAAGCAATTTTACAATTAGAAGATAGACGATTAACACTACCACACTTGACACAAGTTTTCCTTGGAGCATATTTGTCTGAAGTGTAGTTATTGTGCTTCTTAATCCCTACTTTTCCATTCCTGTTGTTCTTCCTCTTGATCCCCATTCTGGGTTCCAACTTATCCTTCAGTTTTTATTGGGCAAATATCCTATATTGCTCTACTCAACTCTTTTGGTTTGTTGTTTTCTCTCTTTAAAGTGTTCTTACCCACTAGTTCATCATCTTTATTTAACATTTCCAGTTTGCAAGTACTGATACTTTCTTTCAATAAATAATTTTCATCCCTTGATTTCGCTTCCTTCAATGGATGATTATTATTTGGTGAGGCACATTTATTAGTAGAATTATCTTATTCAATTTTTTTTCTTCTTTTTCCAATCATCTTCACAGAAAGTTTCAACACTTTCAAGATCTGTGATTTGCTTGCTACATCCCTAGATTACTTTTGTTTTGCAATTACCTATTGTTCAAGGTTTAATTATCTTTTTAGAATTTCTTCTCTCTTTAATATCCTCAGCAAATCATCATATGCAGCTAGACATTCTATCTTAGCATTCTCATAATCAAGCAATTCTGGTAGATTTTTTCTCTCAAATAATAAGGAATTAGAATTTTTAATTTTAGGATTTTCCTTTCTAAGAGCATTAAGAGTGACATGCAAGTTGTGTACATCAGAAGACACATCATGGATAGATTCTTAACATTCACTCTTACTTACTAGAGAGAGATCAATTATGATTACCTGGTTGCTTCCTGAGGTTGTCTCTGAACCGTAATCTTTGGCCATGAGAGACAAATTGAGAAATTCTTTGTTCAATTCTGGAATCTAGGCTTCTACCTCCTTCTTCACCATGGTTGATTGAATTAGCTTCAAGATCTTTAAACATTCTATTTGTTGAAGGCTTGCTCTGATTCCAATTGTTATATACTAACAATCAACTTAGGTTAATTTATAGGGGGTTGAACATAAATTAAAATTTCCACATTATTTTATACTTGGGAGATAAAATTTGAACACGTATATTCAAAATTTTCAGATGGTTTGTTTTTTGACTTGCCACATGAAGTTATGTTGAAGAAATAATATGTTACGATTACATAGTAATCTCACAGTTGTGGTTTATAGTGTTTCACTCAGAGGAAGATCTCTTTCTCTTTAGCTCTCTAAAAATGTAAAACCTATTACTTAAGTGAAACATCTATTTTTTACTTGGTTCATAAATCACCAAGTTACAATGTTTGTGAGACAATACATAACACAATCTTCGAGGTCCATCAAGATTGCTTCTTCATTCTCTTTCCTGTTAGGCTTGGAAAATGATGCTAAATTGTATCTTGATATATTACTTTGAATATCCCTCTAATTTATCATGCATGGAAATTGAATGTTTCTTCTTCTTCAGAATTCAAGATCACATGCAAAGTTTATCTTGTCTTGCATTTTCTTTACTAAGATTCCCATCAGCCCATGTATTGTGTCAGACTCAGGATTTGACCAATGTCAAGTCGCTATCACTAGCTATGTGAGTTCTCTTAGTCGTTGACAGTCACTTGATTAGCCATTGGTGGGTTGATATAATTATCCATTGATGTTGTAGCTTCATATAGCAGTTGGTTGCTCACTTTCATTTAATCAGAATTATATGGTATCAAATATTTACAATTAGCCACCTTATTCTAGATTATCTTTTCAGTCAACATGACTTCTGAATTAATAACAACATTGCTATCTATAACAGATAATCCATAGAAAAGTGTTACAAAAACCACATCAGTTGATGGACAACTCCTTCAACGGATATCCCTTAGGATGGTCAGCTGTTGAAGGCTGCAATTTGTCTTAACATAATTATGCAATGTGATTTGCTTATCATCAGGATTTAGGCTTGATTCCTAACAGCTCCCTATACAAAAATTCAAGGATCGCAACCCCCACGCATACTCACCATAGGTCTCCAAGTCTCGTAGAAAAGGTAGGTACATGGGATGAATAGTGCCTCCAGAAGTATCCATAAATAGCACACCAACAATAATGTGATCCAGATAAAAGCTTATGTGGCAGCTGACCTTCTCTAATGTTGCATTATTCGGTAAACTTTGTGGAGTAATGGATGAGAAAAAGACAATAAAATCCAGTTTGCATTATAGCGACTTGAATCAGGCGCACAACTAAATATAGAGACAACTCAATCAGTCGAAACCTCGCCAGGATCGGAGATGTTGTCAGTGATAAGTGTAATATCCAGGGTATATCGTGTAATTATTTTACTAATAAATAATTATTATGTACATTCAGTATCTATTCTGTGAATTATTTGTTAAGTGTTATATGTGTTTGGATATTTAAAAATAATATTAATTGAGTATTTTAATTTTTATAAGTTCAAAATAAAATATAAATAATTGTCAAATCTTCCTATTTATTTTTATGTTGATTTATGATTTTATAGGAAATATATGGATTTTACAAAATCTTTTTCCGAGTATTTAAAAACCAATTTATACAATCGGGAACCAACCAACGTCATCCGTTTTTACGTTTTTATAACCCGAAACTCTTCCAAGAACTCCTTCCTAACCTAATTGCAATCTTCTGAGCATCTTCCATGTTTCGACTTTTTCGATCCGGAGTACGGTTTGTCCTGTGCGGGTCCCGGCGCAATATTTTCGATACAAAATTTATTTCGGTAAATCGATAAAACTCGTATTTTCGATAAACGGGATCATTTTATTAAACTATTATAATTATCACCTCGTAATACGTGTAACCAGGCACTGAGACTAAGACCGCAGTACAAATTGTACATATTTGGATAATTATCCCGAAAGCCGGTACCGTTTGGATCTGTTTTTATAAATAAAGGTACTATTTATATCCGGAATGATCCGGCGGGATACTAATTTTCCGTAATTATAAATAGCCTTTACCGTATTTTATTTCGTACCAGAAATCATTTGCAGTCAGTTAAATATATAATTGTCAGAGAAAATACATTATATTCATAGTGTTCTTCATAATCAAACCTAGATTTGAAGGCGTTGGCGATATCCGATTCTGGAGTTCAAGTAACCGAATTGAAGGTCTTGAAGAGTACTTTCAGAATCTGTGATCCATACACCTGCAGAATCAAAGAGTATTTTTCTATAATTTTTATTAGTTTTGAATTATTTTTGGATTAAATTATGAATTTTTGTTCGAGAGATTGATTGTATGATTTGATGATTGCATGTTGTAGAACTTTTCTTCCTGATGATTTTGGTATATTATACTCTTGATTTCGAGTTAAATAACATGTTTAATTTTGGATTTGATTTTCGGAAT
The DNA here is from genome assembly GCF_009905375.1 of Apium graveolens. Classification (NCBI taxonomy): domain Eukaryota; kingdom Viridiplantae; phylum Streptophyta; class Magnoliopsida; order Apiales; family Apiaceae; genus Apium; species Apium graveolens. The sequence continues at coordinate 156,999,554 of NC_133650.1, forward strand.
TAGAAATTAGGGTTTATAGTTTGTTTGAATGTTCTTGATTAAATTTAGGGGTTTCTTAAATAGGGATTAACAGGTGTTGAGAGATAGTGGGTTTTGTTCCCCTTGAAATTTGCAAACGATTCATATATACCTTGTTAATCGACGTTGCTTGTAGTGACCGTGGTTGTGTTTGGAAAGTTCACCGGTGTTCTTCGTTTCCTGGCCAAAATCCGGCCAAGTTACTAACGTTTTGTGAGATATGGTTGCATGATATAGTTGCTAGCAGTAAACGGGATAAATCTGCACAGTTTGGGGTGATTCCGGGCTGTGGAGCATGATTCCGGTGAGCTTGCGCGGCGGCGGGTCGCCGTTAATGGCTTCCTGGCCGTCCGCCGGTGAAGTAGAAGGGGGAAGACGGCAAAATTGTTGTCTAGTCCCCCTAGTTTTCAGAAACTTACAATTTAGTCCCTGACCTTTACAAAACTTATAAAAATTTGATTTCTGTTTTATTTATTTCCAAAAATAGGATTTCTTTTATAAAATGATTTTAAAAATAGTTTTAATTATTTTAAAATTCTAAAAATCATTTATTTTAATTCCAAAATTTGTTTTTAATTCAAAAATAAATCTAATTTACTTAATTAATTAATTTTAATTAATAATTAATTGATCAATTAATTTAAATATTAATTGATTAATTAGTTTAATTATTTATTAATTGATTTTAATTGATTATTTAATTGAATTTAATTATTTAAAAATGATTTAAAAATTCCGAAAAATAGTTTTGAGTTTTAAAATATTATTTTAAATTGTTTTCAAGGCTCGATAATTATTATAAAATTGTTTTTAAGTAAGATTTGGCCAACCGAACCCTATTTATTACTTTAAAATTGATCCAACGACCCGTTTTAATTCTGAAAAATATTTTAAAAATCATTTTGAATACCCAAAAGCCTGTTTATAATCCGAGACTCCTTTATAAATGATATGTCATTGATTATTTGACTTGTTATTTGTTATATGTGACTTGTTGGTTGACTGTCAGTTTATATGTTCGGTGTTTATTTGTTTATAGCGTAACTTTCAATCAGTTAATTGGATTTGGGTGAAACGAAGGGTAGAAAGAAGTGTATGTCGGATAGAATCATATGAGTTGAATATTAATAGATACTTATGATGCCTGGCAGAGTAAGCAAGGCGTAGGAAAGGGAAGCAGGTGATCAGAAAACGGAATCGACATGTAGAAAATACAGCAAGTGATCAGAAAATAGAATCTGAGGCATAGGAAAAGTAGACGAGTGGTTGTTGAAGAGAGTCATTTGACGAATACAAGTGAAATTGGAATCGATTGTGATAAGGCAAGTACTTCTAAACCTTTTTCGAGATATAATGCAAATATTTCTAAATTTTCTCGTAACATAATGTTAAGTATTCAAAGTAGCTCTGTTTTATATTGTAAATGATTTGAATCCTTCAGCCTTGAACCTGAGCCACATCATTTGATCTTTGAACCGTAAGCCTTATTCCTTGTGAACCATTTCTTGTTGATTTACTAGATACTAAACCACACACTGGAGCAGAATTGTTTAAACATACAGAAACTTTTATACTCAACCATACCTTGTGACATCAAAGTATTAAAACCTTGTAAAAACATTATTCATCTAATACTCGATTATCCTACGGGCTGGAGGCCACTTCTTTTATATACTTTGACATACCCTTTCGGTACCCGTGAATTTTCACCATGCTCTTATACAAATGTTTTATTGTTATTGATTATGATCCGGTTTTATAGAATTATATTGTTTATCATATTGAACTACTTTAGAATTGGATAGTTTTCTTTATGTGGACCAGATTCGTGGTCAGACCATATCGATGGTCAAGTTAGGCCAATGTGTGCCTTGGATCCAGTAGTTAGAGCAGTGCGGTGTGCTTTGCTCGGGGTTAGTGCGTGACTGATCAGCAGCCTAACCTTGGTTTTAAAAACTTAAAATGAATATCCAATTCTATTGGTTGTTTAACAAGAAACTTAATTCCTTTGAATCATCTCGTTTGAGCATTGTTTAACCTTAGTTATTGTTATTATGACTTGCTGAGCTAGTTAGCTCACTCTTGCGAATCTTTTTATATATTTTACAGTTAAGAAGGATATGGATGATAGTGAAGTTTCTCAGTCCAAAGTGCGAGCTAGGATTCCAGTTTGAGTTGGATCGAGCTAGCAGAAGCTTCATATGGTAGTGAGATACTAAGATTGTAAGAATAATTTCATTATCAATTGTAAGTTAAATTAGTTGGGATTTATTACGTTATAATAAAAGTTAAGGTTGTGGCTTATTTTTATACTTTAACCTGTTGCGATCCGTGGTTATCTAAAGCAGGGTCATTGTAAATAATAGTTCATATACAGGTTTATATATTGTATATGTGTTGTGGACCCCAAACTTCTAACCCGGGTTTGGAGGGCGCCACAGGTTGGTATCAGAGCTACATGTTATAAGTCACTGAAACAAGCCTAGATTGTCGAGATTGGGTAGAGAGTTAGGATTAGGAATAGGAAATAGAAGGATAAGACGTCGTGAGATTGAGTGCGACTGTATAATAGGTCTCCGGCACGGTTCATGTTGCGATTTGGGATTCTTAGCTTGCGACGTAATTTTCAGACAACGACAATGGCAGATCCTGATTTCCCTGTATCATCTGATCATTTGGAGTTTTCCGTTCGAGGATCGTCATCTTCTCTCAGATTTTATTTGCACCTTGTTCCTCCATCAGAATTAATGGTACTACCTTCTGTTATGACAGTTGCACCTCTTCAAGTTATTTTATGCTATTCTACCACCTCTTGATACAAGATTACTTATTCAAAAACCTCCATCTGCTTATTTTTTTTTCTACTGGACATCCAGCTGTGAATGTATCTTTTCGGTTTACTCTACACCATGTTCTATACCCCCAGTTTAAGAACCTATCTTATGGAGCAACAATATTTATGAGGATGGATTCGATAGCTACAGTAAATGATTAGTGCATGAGATATTAATAAAGGTGAGAAAAAGTTTAGAAAAAAGATTCAAGTGTTTCGGAGGATAGCTGTTATCAGGTTAAAAGAAGCCATTAGTAATTAGGTCACCCATGACTAGCTTGTGGAATGGATTAGATAAGTATTGAAAAGAAAGAGAGTTAGAGGAGATTATAAATCTGGAGTTTTCTTAAAGTTAGATAATGGTGTTATGACGATATGATATATTTATAGTAACAAGGTGATGTGGCATTAGCCGACTTGTTGACTATTGGATAGTCTGTTCCAGTTAACGAATGCAAGGTTGTTAACGGGAGTATTACCAGTATGGAAGCCTTGATGTGAAGCCACGAATAAGATAATAGGCAACGACAGTTGAAGTTTGCATCGATTAAGGAAGATAATAGACCTAATGAAGGAGAGGAGATAAATGGAAGTGAATGGACCTTTGTGTGATTGTTTCTTTAACTTGGTATCTGGTTATAAGAAGGACAATAACCAACTCATATAGTAAGGACAACCAGATTTGTGATTTTCAAAAATTTTAAACAAGTTTTCGAAAAAGATATTTCCTTATAAAATTTCTAAAAGCCTTTTTTTGAATTAAATGATTTTTAAACCTTGGTTGTCAAGTTACTACTTGAGTTTCTTGTTTGTTAAAAGACCCGGATTACCTGGAAGGATACTTATTTTAGACTCAGTATTATTAATTCAGAGAATAAAGTGATCCGCGAGTATGAAAAAGTTGATTATTCCTAACGGTAAGGTGTAAATATTGTTTGACAAGGTTAATAACAGAATCAGCGTACGGAGTAACTATTCATCCAATTACTGGGATTATCAGAGTTCAAGGAATTCATTGATTTAACAGAAGCCTGAGCATGACCGAAGAAGATTGGGAAGATTTCCAGACTTTTCTAAAAGAAGAATATTATTAATAAAAGGATCGTTATGTTGAATGATTCATGGTTATTCTAAATTAAAAAGAGGAAACTCAAGATTATTTGATAAGAACGCCATTATGATCGAATTGTTAAAGTATTATACGTGTAGATGCGATGTTGCCGACGCAAGAATTAACAAGTAAGAATCTACCATAATTCTTAGTTGTGATGGCATTTCAACATACTTTTTAAAGTTATTATATGACACAAGTGGGATATGATCGAACAAGCTCGAAAGATGAATACAAGTAAAATATGGATGGTGACCAATGGTATCATTCTTGTCCTCAATATTACGACGTATATTCCTTTTTAATTCCTAAAAATGTATGAACTCCTTTTCTTAATAAATTATTTCTGATGATATCACAAAGAAGGATTTTGCATTCCCTTCAAATTCAATTGTTCCCCTCAAGTTTTGCTTTCTGATAGGGACAAACAGTGTTATGATGAGGCACTTTATCGGAATGACGAAGAGTCGGGTGGGACGCCACCTAATCATGTGTTGTATGCCATACGGTATGAAAGATTGGCCATCTTAAGTACCAATGTGGTTGTCTCATTCATATTCAAATCATTACTTCCTCTTTCTTTTCAACTCTAAGTTTATTAAAATTGTGAATCCTTCTAGTTGTTTCGTCATGCAGTTGTTCTTTGCGAGGACGTTTCAAATAAAAGTCAACATATTATATACCAAGCAGGCAAAATCCCATCTACCTCTCATGCATGGAAAGGAAACAAGGGCATATGGCGAGAATTGCGAATCACTAGCCCCAGCCAGGGATGCACTAAGAGTCAAGGGAATGTACTTCAATAAGGAATACGTCTCCACGAACGAGAATTTGTGATTTCCTGAGAAATATGTTATTTAGAATATGGATGTGATAACGTGGATGATTATTGCGGATACCTTATGTGTTAAAGTATTGAAAGATGTGGGAGCAACTTGATCGTATATCTCTTAAGGTTTTGTTGATAAGATGAATTACCCGATCGAATTGATAAGATTATGACTAAAGGACTAGCAAGTTAAGAACGTGCAATTATTGAATAAGTAAGTACCAATGGCGGAATCGATATTTGTAGCAATAAGTTATGAAGAATTGATATCATTTGAGATAAGAGGATTTGATATTATTCTAAGGAATGGATTAACTATTCAAGTGTGATGCCCAGGTAGACCGTCGTGATGAGAGATAGTTCTGAAGACGCCAAACGAGAATATGAAGAAGTTTAGAGGACAAAGGAAGGTAAAGAACTTGTTAAGAATGATTTAAGATTACCGTGACCAAAATATAAATGTTATGGCGATTATAAATAAGGGTCAGGAGCAAACCGAACTTGAAGATTTTATAGTCTCAAGATATGTTTCCAGACGAGTTACCAATATTTCCTTTAAATAAAGAAAATGATTTTATGATTGATTTAGCATCTGAAATGAAGTCAGTGTCCCAAAGCCCCGCACAGAATGGCACCAGATAAAATAAAGGAGTTACCAGAGCAAACACAGGAGATAATCAGAAGAGAAAGTAACTAGACCTAGCGTACCCCTCAAAGTGCAAATGGAAGTGTGAGATTATGTGTTGACTAGCGAAAGCTCAACATGGTTACTCTCAAGGGCAGATACATGTTACCTCGAACCAATGATTTGTTTAATTAAATGAAGGAAGCAAGGTATTTTTATAGGATTGATTTAAGACTGGGTATATTACCAAGTGAAGATTGAACTTATGGACATATCAAAGATAATTTTCAGAACTTAGTACTGTTGTTATAAAATTCTAGAAATGTTAGTTGAATGAACTGATATACTGGTAATATTTAAATTTGATGAGTAGAATCTTGAAGGAGGAATCTGGACAAGATGTACTTGTAAAAGAACTATGCAACCTATACAATGATAGATGAGGAGTCAAAGAAGGAGGAAGCGGTATGAAAAGTTTACCAGGTGAAAACTTTAATGGAAGGAAGTATAATTCTTAGCATAGATAGTCAGTGAGGAGAAGATAAAAAGGGGATTCAGCTGAAAATTTTTAAGATAGTATGAATGAAGAAAGACCAAAAGTACCATCAAAATTAAGAAGTTTTATTATTAGTAGGTTATTATTGGAAATTTGTTCAAGACTTCTTAAAAGTTGCAGTACCTTTGACGAAGCTAATCAGGAAAAGCAAGAAGTTTTATAAAGTGGAGAAGGGTGAAGAAAGTTTTGCGAAGTTAAATAAGAGAATGGTTACAACACCTGTTTAATCAATTGGAAAGTATTAAGAAGATTTGATAAGTTCATAGTGATGATTCTCATAAGGGAATCCGATGTGTGTCGATGTTGTACAATAAAGTATTGTATATGCATCCAGACAACCGAAACCTTATGAATAGAATTATCCTACTCACAAATTGGGACTAGCAGTAATAATATTCGCTTTGAGAGATTTGGGAAATATAATATGTAGGGGGAAAGGTGTAAGATTTATATGGACCATAAAAGTTTGAAGTATGAACTCCCGAGGAAAAGAAAATGTAGTGGCAAGAGATAAGTAAAAAGGGGAGAATGAACATAGAGACTGTACCAGAAGAATTATCTATGGAATTCTAGGAGTTAGAATTGGAATTCAGGGTTCATGATCCAAAAAAGGAGTAAGAATGTATAGTATGACTTTTTAGTTGGAGTTGTTAGAAAGGATAAGGAAGTGTCGGGAAGAGGTAATGGATCAGGATATAAATCATTTGGTAGGTGAAGAATTGTGCACGCAAAAAGAACGATCAAGGTATTCTTAGGTTTTCTTCTAGAATTTGGATTCCACCAGTGACGAAGTTGAAGAATGAAATTTTACAGAAAGCTCATAATTCAAGGTATTCAACCCATTCAGAGGGTACCAAGATGTACAGAGAATTAAAGGAAGATTATTGGTGGCCGGATATGAAGAGGGAAATTACGAAATGGATTATAAGATGTTAATACATGTCAAAAAGTTAAAGTAGAGCATGAGAGACCAAGTGGGTTGCTATAGCCATTGGAGATTCCAGAGTGGAAGTGGGAGCATATCGCCATGGAATTCATAATTGGATTATCAAAGACAAAAGCTAATCATGATGCCATTTGGGTTATAGTGGATAGACTTACCAAGTCAGCTTATTTTCTGTCTATAAATGGAAGATTTTCACTGGACAAGTCAGTTCATATGTTCTTGAAAGAAATCGTAGTTCGTCATGGAGTTCATGTGTCCATCATAGCCAATCGAGATCTAAGATTTAATTCAAGATTTCAGAAGAGTTTTCAAGAATGTTTGGGAACGGAATTGAATATGAGTACGGCTTACCATCCACAGACGGACGGCCAGAGTGAAAGAACGATCCAGACAATCGAAGTCATATTGCGTGTTTGTGCTATTGATGTCAAAGGAAGTTGGGACGAGCATTTACCCCTGGTAGAATTTGCTTACAACAACAGTTATCAAGCCAGAATTGGGACGCCACCCTACGAAGCCCTTTATGGACGCAAATGTAGATCTCCAGTGTATTGGGACGAAGTAGGAGAACACAAAATACTTGAACCTGAATTAGTACAGAAAATGAAGGAAGTTGTTGAAGTAATCCAGAAGAGATTGATAGCAGCACAAGACCGTCAAAGGAAGTATGCAGATCAATCAAGGAAAGATATGGAATTCGAAAAAGGAAGCTTGGTATTACTGAAAGTATCACCATGAAAAAAAATTAACGAGATTTGGAAAGAAAGGAAAACTGAGCCCAAGATATGTCGGACCTTTTGGAGATTCTAAAGCACGTTGGCAGAGTCGCTTACGAGTTAGCGTTACCTCCGCACATGGAGCGCATTCATAATATTTTTCACGTATCGATGCTTAAGAAATATAATCCAAACTCCAAGCATGTAATAGAGTAGGAGCCAATAGATCTTCAGGAAGATTTATCATATGTAGAGAATCTGATAGAGATTCTAGAAGAAAGAGAGAAAGTATTAAGAAGTAAAGTGGTAAAATTAGTAAGAGTATTGTGGAGAAACCCAAAGGTTGAAGAGTCAACCAGGGAGTTAGAGAAAGATATGAGAAAAAAGTACCCTCATTGGTATTCTTAGGAGATTCTGAGGACAGAATTCTTTTAAGGGGGGAAGGATGTAATATCTGGGGTATATCGTGTAATTATTTTACTAATAAATAATTATTATGTACGTTCAGTATCAATTCTGTGAATTATTTGTTAAGTGTTATATGTGTTTGGATATTTAAAAATAATATTAATTGAGTATTTTAATTTTTATAAGTTCAAAATAAAATATAAATAATTGTCAAATCTTTCTATTTATTTTTATGTTGATTTATGATTTTATAGGAAATATATGGATTTTACAAAATCTTTTTCCGAGTATTTAAAAACCATTTTATACAATCGGGAACCAACCAACGTCATCCGTTTTTACGTTTTTATAACCCGAAACTCTTCCGAGAACTCCTTCCTAACCTAATTGCAATCTTCCGACCATTTTCCATGTTTCGACTTTTTCGATCCGGAGTACGGTTTGTCCTGTGCGGGTCCCGGCGCAATATTTTCGATACGAAATTTGTTTCGATAAATCGATAAAACTCGTATTTTCGATAAACGGGATCATTTTATTAAACTATTACAATTATCACCTCGTAATACGTGTAACCAGGCGCTGAGACCAAGACCGCAGTACAAATTGTACAGATTTGGATAATTATCCCGAAAACTGGTACCGTTTGGATCTGTTTTTATAAATAAATGTACTATTTTATATCCGGAATGATCCAACAGGATACTAATTTTCCGTAATTATAAATAGCTTTTACCGTATTTTATTTCGTACCAGAAATCATTTGCAGTCAATTAAATATATAATTTTCAGAGAAAATACATTATATTCATAGTGTTCTTCATAATCAAACCTAGATTTGAAGGCGTTGGCGATATCCGATTCTGGAGTTCAAGTAACCGAATTGAAGGTCTTGAAGAGTACTTTCAGAATCTGTGATCCATACACTTGCAGAATCAAAGGTTATTTTTCTATAATTTTTATTAATTTCGAATTATTTTTGAATTAAATTATGAATTTTTGTTCGAGAGATTGTTTGTATGATTTGATGATTGCATGTTGTAGAACTTTTCTTCCTGATGATTTTGGTATATTATACTCTTGATTTGGAGTTAAATAACATGTTTAATTTTGGGTTTGATTTTCGGAATTAGAAATTAGGGTTTATAGTTTGTTTGAATGTTCTTGATTAAATTTAGGGGTTTCTTAAATAGGGATTAACAGGTGTTGAGAGATAGTGGGTTTTGTTCCCCTTGAAATTTGCAAACGATTAATATATACCTTGCTAATCGACGTTGCTTGTAGTGACCGTGGTTGTGTTTGGAAAGTTCACCGGTGTTCTTCGTTTCCCGGCCAAAATCCGGCCAAGTTACTAACGTTTTGTGAGATATGATTGCATGATATAGTTGCTAGCAGTAAACGGGATATATCTGCACAGTTTGGGGTGATTCCGGGCTGTGGAGCATGATTCCGGTGAGCTAACGCAGCGGCGGGTCGCCGTTAATGGCTTCCTGGGTCGCCGTTAATGGCTTCCCGGCCGTCCGCCGGCAAAGTGGAAGGGGGAAGACGGCAAAATTGTTGTCTGGTCCCCATAGTTTTCAGAAACTTACAATTTAGTCCCTGACCTTTTCAAAACTTATAAAATTTTGATTTCTGTTTTATTTATTTCCAAAAATAGGATTTCTTTTATAAAATGATTTTAAAAATAGTTTTAATTATTTTAAAATTCTAAAAATTATTTATTTTAATTCCAAAATTTATTTTTAATTCAAAAATAAATCTAAATTACTTAATTAATTAATTTTAATTAATAATTAATTGATTAATTGATCAATTAATTTAAATATTAATTGATTAATTAGTTTAATTATTTATTAATTGATTTAAATTGATTATTAATTGGATTTAATTATTTAAAAATGATTTAAAAATTCTGAAAAATAGTTTTGAGCTTTAAAATTTTATTTTAAATTGTTTTCAAGGCTCGATAATTATTATAAAATTGTTTTATAGGCAGATTTGGCCAACCGAACCCTATTTATTACTTTAAAATTGATCCAACGACCCGTTTTAATTCCGAAAAATGTTTTAAAAATCATTTTGAATACCCAAAAGCCTGTTTATAATCCGAGACTCCTTTATAAATGATATGTCATTGATTATTTGACGTGTTATTTGTTATATGTGACTTGTTGGTTGACTGTCGGGCTATATGTTCGGTGTTTATTTGTTTATAGCGTAACTTTCAATCCGTTAATTGGATTTGGGTGAAACGAAGGGTAGATAGAAGTGTATGTCGGATAGAATCATATGAGTTGAATATTAATAGATACTTATGATGCCTGGCAGAGTAAGTAAGGCGTAGGAAAGGGAAGCAGGTGATCAGAAAACGGAATCGACATGTAGAAATTACAGCAAGTGATCAGAAAATAGAATCTGAGGCATAGGAAAAGTAGACGAGTGGTTGTTGAAGAGAGTCATTTGACGAATACAAGTGAAATTGGAATCGATTGTGATAAGGAAAGTACTTCTAAACCTTTTTCGAGACATAAAGCAATTATTTCTAAATTTTCTCGTAACATATTGTTAAGTATTCAAAATAGCTCTGTTTTATATTGTAAATGCTTTGAATCCTTCAGCCTTGAACCTGAGCCACATCATTTGATCTTTGAACCGTAAGCCTTATTCCTTGTGAACCATTTCTTGTTGATTTACCAGATACTAAACCACACAAATACGATACCGCTCCATAAATATATATATTCATCATATATCAAACACTTAAGCAGAATTGTTTAAACATACAGAAACTTTTATACTCAACCATACCTTGTGACATCAAAGTATTAAAACCTTGTAAAAACATTATTCATCTAATACCCGATTATCCTATGGGCTGGAGGCCACTTCTTTTATATACTTTGACATACCCTTTCGGTACCCGTGAATTTTCACCATGCTCTTATACAAATGTTTTATTTTTATTGATTATGATCCGGTTTTATTGAATTATATTGTTTATCATATTGAACTACTTTAGAATTGGATAGTTTTCTTTATGTGGACCAGATTCGTGGTCAGGCCATATCGATGGTCAAGTTAGGCCAATGTGTGCCTTGGATCCAGTAGTTAGAGCAGTGCGGTGTGCTTTGCTCGGGGTTAGTGCGTGACTGATCAGCAGCCTAACCTTGGTTTTAAAAACATAAAATGAATATCCAATTATATTGGTTGTTTAACAAGAAACTTAATTCCTTTGAATCATCTCGTTTGAGCATTGTTTAACCTCAGTTATTGTTACTATGACTTGCTGAGCTAGTTAGCTCACTCTTACGAATCTTTTTATATATTTTACAGCTAAGAAGGATATGGATGATAGTGAAGTTTCTCAGTCCAAAGTGCGAGCTAGGATTCCAGTTTGAGTTGGATCGAGCTAGCAGAAGCTTCATATGGTAGTGAGATACTAAGATTGTAAGAATAATTTCATTATCAATTGTAAGTTAAATTAGTTGGGATTTGGTACGTTCTAATAAAAGTTAAGGTTGTGGCTTGTTTTCATACTTTAACCTGTTGCGATCTGTGGTTATATAAAGCAGGGTCATTGCAAATAATAGTTCATATACAGGTTTATATATTGTATATGTGTTGTGGACCCCAAACTTCTGACCCGGGTTTGGAGGGCGCCACAATAAGAGCATGCTCATCAACAAGAAAGCCTAAAAGGACGGCAACATCCTGAAGAGTAATTGTCACCTCTCCCATGGGTATATGGAAGATAAGAGTCTCCAGCCTCTACCTCTCAACCAAAGCAGATAATAGACTCCAATCAAGCTGTAACGCCGAAACCCTAGCGACACCATAAACGCCGGTAGATTACAATAATTATATCATTCCACGGTCCAATACAAAAGTATTTTTATTAGGATTAGAGCGTCTAACCCTCATAGCCTCACCATCAGTCTAATATCCAACCTCCAAATCTCTCCAGACCTATGCTTGGGCTCAAGCTGAAGAAGGCTACCATCAAAAGGTCCCGGATTCATAGCCTGTATATAGATAATTTTACAAGGTTAAAATATATAAAAATGCAACTAGAGACGTAGACAAGTATGTACAAAATTCAATACAATTTATAAGAGCAATGCTACAAAGGCTGAATAATAATATTAACAAATCATAAATGATGTCTGTATATGAAAGTATCATTTTTTATATTCGGGTAAGTTATTTAGCCATCTGAATATATGAACCTTACACGGAAATTAACGATACATCGTTGTAACGACTTAGAAATTACGATGGTTTAATATCATAATAATGGTGTATTATGTGTTTTATTATATCATTAAGTGTGATTAGTCGTAGAATATTAGCTTTATGTGATGTATATGTTCCGTATAGTTTGAGGTATTTTTGGGTATTTTATTTCAGGATAAATGCTTTTATATCAAAAGTTATACGGCCTAAACTTCGTTTTAGTAGCTGATATTTCATATAAAATAATTGGCCTTATTTTGCCTAGTATGGCGTATACCATATCGATATTCTGAACATCCAGTTAATTTAGAAAATTTCTCATTTCGTGAAAAATGACTTTTCCAGGCCCCTACGGGTGCTTAAAACCCCACAAAAATCATATTTTTATTTTTATAAAATCATGGGACTTTCAAATATTTCATTTCTTTGTATTTTGAATTATTCACAATTTTTGGGAAATTTTGGCATATATTTTGTATTTACTTGGAATAAAAAATTTAAAAAATTAACCCCATGAATTATTAATTAAAAGCCAATTAATTTTATTAAGAGATATAATTAGGGCCTAAATTTTAATTAAGGGTATTATTTTACAACTATAAATACCCTAATTTTCTTACGAAGAAATTTCTTACGATGATGCAGACTAAGCGGTTGTTATGTCAAGGGTGTAAAGCTTATCTAGCCTATGTATTGGATGTTAATAAGGAAGGTCCGAGAATCGAAAATATTCCGGTCATGTGTGAGTTCCCAAACGTATTTCTTGATGAACTTTCAGGGTTACCTCCGGATTGAGAAATCGAGTTTTCCATTGATCTAGCGCCAGACACAGAACCAATTTCGAAAGCACCATATCGAATGGCACCAGTTGAGATGAAATAATTGGCGACACAATTATAAGATTTTTTGGACAGAGGGATTATAAGATCTAGTGAATCCCCATGGGGTGCACCGGTATTGTTTGTTAAGAAAAGGATGGTAGTATGCGACTATATATCGGCATCGCGAGCTGAACAAGTTAACCATCAAGAATAAATATCCCTTATCAAGGATTGATGATTTGTTTAATCAACTGAAAGGAGTAGCATGGTTTTCAAAGATTGATTTAAGATCAGGTTACCATCAATTGAAGATTAAGGCAAAAGATATTCCCAAAACTGATTTTTGTACCATATATGGTCACTATGAGTTTCTCGTAATGGCGTTCAGATTGACTAATGTACCAGCAGCATTCATGGATCCGATGAACAGAGTTTTCAAGAAATACTTGGACAAGTTCGTGATTGTATTTATTGATGACATCTTGATCTACTCAAAGACTGAAGTGAAACATGCAGAGCATCTAAGAACTGCTTTGGAAATCTTAAGGAGAGAACAACTTTACGCGAAATTTTCTAAATGTGAGTTTTGGTTAGGAGACGTACAATTTTTAGGTCATGTAATCAATATTGAAGGAATTAAAGTTGATCCAGTAAAGATTGAAGCTATTTTGAACTGGGAAAGATCAAAGACACCTACAGAAGTCAGAAGTTTTATGGGATTAGCTGGTTATTATCGAAGATTCATCAAAGAATTTGTAAAGATAGTTGCGCCATTAACCAAGCTAACTCGAAAGAACGAGAAGTTCATATGGAATGAGAAATGCGAGGAAAGCTTCCAAGAATTGAAGAATCGATTGGTTACCGCACATGTATTGGTCTTGTCAGATGTTCAATGAAACTTTGTTATTTACAGCGACGCTTTCTATCGTGGACTTGGATGCGTATTGATGCAGCATGGTGACGTGATTGCATATGCTTCTAGACAATTAAAACCTCACGAACAGAAATATCCAACACATGACTTGGAATTAGCTGCAATCGTGTTCGCACTGAAACTTTGGAGACATTATCTATACGGTGAGAAGTGTGAAATTTACACTGATCACAAGAGTTTGAAGTATATCTTCACTCAGAAAGAGCTCAACATGAGGCAACGATGATGGCTAGAATTAATCAAGGAAAATGTGGTAGCAGATGCGCTGAGCAGAACAGAAAGGTTAAACATGCTAACTTCTTCCGAAGAGTTAATTAAAGAATTTGAGAAATTGGAAATTGAGGTTCGTCTACCAGAAGAGTCCACTGAAATGAATTATACAATGACGTTTCAACCAGAGCTGTTGAAAAAGATTCGAAGATGTCAAGAGGAGAAAATGAGTCATGAAAGCGACCGCTTAACAAGAGAGGAAATTATAAGCCAGAAGGATGATAAAGGAATTCTACGATTTTCCTCGAGAATCTGGATACCTAATGTAGCAGAACTGAAAGAAGAGATCTTACGAGACGTTCAGAGCTCAAGATACTCTATTCATCCAGGGAGCACAAAGATGTATAGGGATCTGAAAGAAAACTTTTGGTGGTAAGATATGAAGAGGGAAATAACAGAATGGATAAATAAATGTTATACGTGTCAATGAGTCAAGGTAGAACATCAACATCCAAGCGGATTACTAAAACCATCGGATATTCTGGAATGGAAATGGGAACACCTTGCGATGGATTTCATTGTAAGACTTCCAAGAATCAGGGCAAATCATGACGCAATCTGGGTTATTATTGACAGACTAACAAAGTCAGCTCATTTTCTTCCAATTAACGAAAGATTTTCGCTTGACAAGCTAGTGCACTTATATCTCAAAGAAATCGTGATGCGACATGGTGTTCCTGTATCAGTCGTATCCGATCGAGATCCTCACTTCAATTCGAGATCCTGGAGACAATTTCAAGAACGCTTGGGCACTAAGTTAAATATGAGCACCGCGTATCATCCACAGACGGACGGACAAAGCGAAAGAATAATTCAAAAAATTGAAGATATGCTACGAGTATGTGCACTAGACTTTGAAGGCAGTTGGGACGAACATTTACCGTTAGTGAAATTTTCTTACAACAACAGCTATCATGTCAGCATTGGAATGCCACCTTATGAAGTCTTATATGGAAGAAAGTACAGATCTCAGTATATTGGGATGAAGTTGGTGAATGCAAGATTCTAGGTACAAAATTGATTCAACAGACTAAGGAAAAATTGGAACTTATCCAGAAGCGGCTAGAAGCAGCGCAGAATCGACAACAGAAATATGCGGATCAAACCAGAAAGGATATGGAATACAAGGAGGGGGAACTTGTGTTACTAAAGGTATCACCATGGAAAGGACTGGCCAGATTTGGCAAGAAGGGTAAACTAAATCCGCGTTACATTGAACCATTTGAGATATTAAAGAAAATAGGAAAAGTTGCATATGAGTTAGACTTACCACCCCATATGCAGCATATTCATAACGTGTTTTATGTATCAATGCTTAAGAGGTATAATCCTGATTCAAAGCATGTGATAGAGTATGAGCCGATAGAGATTCAAGATGATTTGTCTTATGTAGAGCAGTCAATAAGAATTTTAGATCGACAGGAGACAATATTGAGAAATAAGTTTGTACCATTAGTACGAGTTTTGTGGAGAAACCCTATAGTTGAAGAGTCAACCTGGGAGCTTATGAGTGAAATATTAGAAAAGTATCCCCGGTTATTTTCCTAGCGAGATTCTGATGACAGAATCCTTTTAAGGGGGGGGGGGAGGATGTAACGACTGAGAAAATTATGATTGTTTAACATCATAATAAAGGTGTATTATATGTTTTATTATATCATTAATTGTGATTAGTCGTAGAATATTAGTTGTTATGTGTTGTATGTGTTCTGTATAGTTCGAGGTGTTTTTCAGGTATTTTATTTCGGGATAAATGCTTTTATATCAAAAGTTATACGGCTCAGACTTCGTTTTAGTAGCTGATATTTAATATAAAATAATTATAAAACATAAATAGTAATTCGACAACCAATTTGTAAAACTCATTTCATGCCAAAAATCCTCTGAAAGTTGGTTAAGAAAATCTTTGCCAAAGTCTCATTTTAAAGTTTTGATAAACAAATATTTGGTCGTCATTACTATATAAGTTACTTGTTATTTTTATGATTTACCAATAAAATGTCTAACTAAAAGAATGCCCATATAAGGGTCTCTCCACTTTGGTACTTCTTCCACTTTTCCTTGGATTATACATGCACTTATTAGTCGACGAAACTCCATTCACCATTATATGCCATTTTATTCCTAACTCGAACCCAACGCTGACGTCTGCCATTGTCTTTCATATTCTTGTCGTCATCCCTGCCGTTATGCTTACAACTGCGCATGTGATTCGATGTTCTGTCCATAGGTAAGGGCGCACCTTTTTGCTAGTCTTACCTGTACCTAGTAAGGTAGATATTATTCCGAACGCAGCTCCCGATAAGTGATAAGAATCTTCTCGCAAGTGGTGTCTTTGAAACGCGCAACGTTATTTCTTCATCAGCTTCCATCAACTGGTTGCCTTCGACGTGGAACTCGTCCTAATACCTAATTCTAAGTTAGATCATACCAAAATTCAGCTAGCATTCCTTTCACGAGTGCTCACAAGAATCAATCACATTTTTCTCAAAACCGCATGAACAGTTGGGTAACATACCCCATCTCCGTCGATCTATCAATTCCTCATTACTCTAGAATCTAAGAATTCAATATACCTATAGCATTGCGATATTCGCCTTACACTTTCTCAGCAATCCTATCTTACCAACTCCATATCGGATTTGCTAACCCTAATTCGCACTCAACTCAACTTATCCTGAGTATGCCTAGGGTTTTTCCTATCCTGTACAACCTATCATTCTCATTCTTATTTCAGTGACTAATAACCTGCAGCTCTGATGCCAACTTGTAACAACCCAAATTTGGGGTCAAGATTTGGTGTCACAAAACAATCTTTACATAAAATAAAAGAATAATCAATTAACCCCTTGTTATCCGGATCATTTACAGATTATGGTATGAAACAAGAATCTAATCTTGTACAACTTATAACAACTAAAATACAAATGAGAATACCTTTGAACTAATGCTCTTGTCACAATCTTCTAACACCTTCAACTTCTCTCAGCGGAAATTTTTCTAACTCCTGCTGTCTATCGAAGCTATTCATTTTTATCCTTATTTGTTTCTGGCAGAAGTAAGAATTTTCAAAGCAAGAGTGAGCCAAAAATGCCCAGCAAGTATATAATTTGAGTTTAAACATTAATACCAAAGAAACAACTTCCGGACAAAATCTCTAAAATATTTTGAAGAGCGAAACACGAAATCATTTAAAGGATATACTTTATCAACTTAAAATCAATTTGATTTGCATTGCTATAAATCACATAGGAAATAATGACATTTTTGTAAGAACTTCAGAATGGCGTGTTTTCAAAATAGCTTCTGGTAACACTTCATACCTGAGCAACGAATGCAACAACTATTCATAAAACGACGTTCAAGAAATTCCTTACTATTCAGTATCCATCATTATCGACTAAGTTTCCATAGACTTAGCCTGCTAAACCAGCCTTATAAGGACGGGTTGAATAATTAAGAAGATCTCAATTCATTCAAGATTCTAATTGTCACTGAGCAACTAATGCTGCATCAATAATCTGAACCTTGAATTTATTTAGAAACACTGTAATTTCCCGAAACTGAGTGCTAAGAAAGAATAACTTTAATCCATAATCACATTTTTTTTCAAGAAGGAATGCCATTAATGGCGATCAACAACAAATTAGACTGGACACTAGTTCACACTTATACCCTGCTGATCAGTCAGGATACAGTGCAGATCTATACCTACCTGTATGGATCCAGTCGGGTCCCCAGGCACTACGGCCCATCTCAAGGCACTAGTCATCCCGGTCCTCTGGATTAAGTAAAACTCAATCCCCAAAATATCATTATACAGCCCGTAGAGTATTTTGATATCAAATCATTTTGAATTCAAAACATCCCAATTCAGGGTTCGCAAATAACCCGAAAGAATGGGTATTTGCTCACGAGAGCAATCGAATTATAGGAACAATAATGAAAGGAACGTGCATAATCAGAGTAATTGCAGCGAAATATAAAACAGTTAACTATTCTGAACTTAGAATAGGAGCGAATAAATATTTACAGTATTTAAAAGAAAAATCAAGAATACTTGCAGTATTTAAAAGAAAAATCTAGAATACTTGCCTCAATAAGCTTTAACCACTATTATCGGTTGACTTTGGTTCGACTTTGATTGTTCAGCTTTATCGTCAAACTTCTATCCTATTCTGGATACGATCCCAACATTCAGATCCTTCAGTTGGAACTTCGTTGATCTCGACGTCTAATCACTAGATCGTTCCTAGTCCGATGTCACGTCTCGGGTCTTCCGTCTAAACCTACAGGGTTGAAATACCCTAATTCAGATAACCGCTTAAGCTTAACATCAAATCGCTATCCTATTCTACCCATACGATTTCATAACCGAACTCATATTTATATGTATTATTGAAATACACATAGCAATTATGGTTCACATCTTCAAAATTCGGTTCGGTATTTATTTTCGGAAAATACATATATTCGTCATTTTGAAAAATAAGGCAATCGATTATTTGTAAATTATTTTATCTCAATCGCATTTAAGTTCATATAATATAACTATATATATGGTTATTCGACGTCTCCGATAATTATAGGTTACGTTCCCGTAATTTCGGAATTAATTTCCCGAAAACCGGGCAGCGTCTCCTTTGTTTATCGGCCTACATGTCGAATCATTTCGACGTCAATCACAACAACAACAATAACCAATCCAATCCACAATCCGATTATCAATCCCAATCACCGTTATAAATTCAATTATTGTTATTCATATTTTATTTTTCTTTTTGTTTCAAAATTAATTTCACAAACTAATTTTAATTTTTATTTATTTATAATTTAGGACTCAGAATTAATTCATCACGGTCCACCGTCGGCTCGCCGAAGCTCATCGCCGACGGCGATAAAATTCGTGGGTTTTCGTTTATTACGGACATCCGACACGAATTCCATCGATTAATTATTAAGAATTTTCTGTACGAATTTATTTTATTTCACGAATCATTAATCAATAAATTCCTGCAGAATTAAATTAACACAAATTCCATCAAAATCAATTAAACCGAATCACAGAACCACAGACACTCGCGGCCACGCGCCGCCATACACACCACACACATAGTTCACGCACCCAACACACACACCTGACTCACACACGCACACACACACACACGAATTACACACGCACGCACCACCATCCTCACCGAAAAACGGTGAGGGGCGGCGATAAAATAAAACAAACACAACTCACACATATAAGCACATATATACATCACATCGCATATACACACGACTGAAACAAGAACGAAACCAGGAAGCTCGCTGGAACCACCGGCCGAAAACTCACCGGAGCAAAAAGGAAGAAAAACTGGGAAGAAGGGAAGAGAAGGAGGAGGGAATCGAGAAGGAGAAAGAGGGAAGAGAGAGTGCAGAGAGAGAGAGATTTTTGAGAGTAGAGATTAAGAGAGATTTCGATGGAGAGAGAGACAAAGAACAGGGCTCGTTTGGGAATAACCGAGAAGGAGGAGAAGTAAATAGAATTTGGATACCTGTAACTTGAATTACTATATGCTGCCACGTATCAACAATTAAACCAAGTGTTTATACGTGGCCCGAAATATGAATTCGTTCCGAAAACTCGCAAGTATCGAACCAAGTGACGGGTAAAACAAATCTGGATAATTACCAAGATAATTTTAAAACTTTATAAATATCCCAACATTAATGAAACATAAATTTCGTAATTTTTAAATAAATTTTGAAACATAACTTATACCCGTTTAATGAATAACCGAAACAACGCACAAGTGAAATTTATCTCAAAAATTATCAAAATAAATTTGAAATTCTCGGAATATTCCAAACTTACATAAATACGAGTTTCATAATTTCTGAAGAATTTTGGAATTAAATACGGATTTAAGAAATAATTGCAATCTGGAAAATCATTTAAAATTAAATAATTAATAAAATATTAATTTCTAAATTTTATAAACCCCTAAACATAATAAATAAAATTATAGAACAACAAAAATAATTTTAGAGACAATTTTAGCATTTTTAGGAATAAATATTCAATAAAATCACTTTAAAATGAATTAAATGCATACAGCTCGATAATTAATTATAAAATTAATCTTCGCGTCCAACAAATCTCAAACAATTAATACCACAACGACACATAGCTGACAGAACCATCACCTATTTTATTTATTTAATAATTCAATAATTACATTTACAGATCGGATCCGAAAATAGGTTACTTAGCCGCTAAGTAACTAAAAGACGATACGATTTTAATACCAGAATTGGATAATTATCAAAACAGAGACTCTTATAAAATACTTTATACTAAAATGAGGTAATAATATCTCGCCTTTTGGAAATACGGATTTTTATCGATCTCTAAAATGATTTGCGTATCGAAAATTTCATACCGGGACTCGTACAGGTCAAAGCGTATCCCGGATCGAAAAAGTCAAAACACGAAAAGTGTCTAGAATTATCAGATTAGGTTAGGAAGGAATTTTCGGGTTGTAAAAACGCAAAAACGATTGAAGTGGGACGATTTCTGATTCTAAAAATTAATTTTATAATTATGTGAGAATAATCATTATTAATTCTATAAATCCTTATAAAATCATATAATAGTCCAAAAATTACCAGAAAAATACCAAAATTATCTAGATTTAATTCTGGATAATTGGAAATTAAAATATCTAAATTTTATCAGAAATAAACATCCAAATATTAATATTAATTATCAAATAATTCACCAAAATTCACATAATAAATATTTATTGATAAAAATAATTACGTAATATTTCCCAAACGTTACATATGGCATATACCATATCGATATTTTGAACATCCAGTTAATTAAAAAAAAATCGTGAAAAATGAATTTTTCGGGCCCCTACGGGTGCTAAAATCCCCACAAAAATCATATTTTTATTTTTATAATATCGTGGGACTTTCAAATATTTCATTTCTTTGTATTTATGAATTATTTACAATTTTTGGGTTATTTTGGCATATATTTTGTATTTACTTGGAATTACAAATTTAAAAATTAACCCCATAAATTATTAATTAAAAGCCAATTAATTTTATTAAGAGATATAATTATGGCCTAAATTTTAATTAAGGGTATTATTTTACAACTATAAATAGCCTAATTTTCTATGAGTTAATTATATAATTATTATAAAAAATCAGAAAAATCAGAATCATCCTCTCAATTCGGGTTAGGGTTTAAAATTCGGGTCAAGAATTCAATTAGTGATTTTGATCAATTCTGAGCATCGATTACTACCATGCAAGTACTCAAATCGATGATTTTAATCTATTCTATCAGTTTCTGTAATCAATTTCATGTTTTAATTCATGAATTTTTAATTTCTATTTCTAGGTTTCATGTTTGATTTAGAGTTATTAGCTTGATTTGATGATTGATATAGCTTTGTATGATGATTTACAGTCGATTTACGTGGTTAATTTCATCAAACGATTCCTGGAAAGTATGATTCGATTATTAGGGTTTATACCCAATTTTTGTTTTGAACGTTTTTTATTTTGAAGAAGCTGAGGTCAGTAGGAGGTTAAGGGTTTAATTATACAGTTCATAAGCTTTAATTTAAGCTATAGAACGTGAAGTTTCATGTACAAAATAGCCAGATCGATGTTTGGCCGGTTTTTGGTTCGATTTCTCCGGAAATGCAGATTACGGGATGATTCTGGTTAGCTGTGGTCGGAGTTAGATTGTCGTGGTCATTTAGAATGAAAACCATGTTAAAAATACACCAAACAATGTTGTTTTTGGCTTGAAAAAGGATCGCCGGCATCCTGGCCGGTCGCCGGATTCTGGGAGCAATCTCCGGTCATGTTCCTCATGACCCAGGTTGTTCTTGACAACCCGACTTCAACCCGGTTTCTAAACCCGGTTTTGATCTGAAAAACCCAATTCATGTTTTCAAAACCTGTTTCTGGATTTTATTTTTACTTTTATTTTTATAAATTATAAAAATCAATTTTATTTATTTAAATAAATTGATTAATTAATTTAATTAATTAATTTATTTATTTTATAAATAAATCTAAATTATTTTCCAAAATTTGAAAGTTATTTATTTATTTATTTATTTATTTAAATTGATTAATTATTTTGATAATTAATCATTTTATTTGGATAATTTATTTTATATTCATTTTAATTCCAAAAATTATGGAAAAATCATTTTTAATTCGGATTTTTCCTGAATAATTATTTAAAAATATATCCGAGGCTTAATTAATTTGAATAATTAATTATTTTGAATAATAATTTATTTATTCTTATTAATTAAATATTAAGTGAACTGTTTATCTGTTTTAAATGAAACGAACGCCACTAAACTCAGAAAAATGATATGTTTCCAATAAAAATAGTTTTAAATCTTAATTTCTTTCGAAAACGAGTCATATTTTGATATTTCTTATTTATAGACCCGAGTAATTAGAAATACGAGTCTAATAAATTCTGAAAATTAGGAAACAAGTCAGATATTGTTCAATAATCTGAATAATGATTTGACTTCAATTCTAAAAATATTTTAAAGCCTAGAATGACTATATGACTTATGTGCCAATGTGATTTATGTGGTTAATCGAGTCTTAATTGCTAGTTAATTATTATACAAGTCAGTTAGATCGTACGGGTAGACGATAAGGGCTACATGGATTTAGATTGATATACGAATAAGGTATAAGTCAACTAAATGAGTATCTTTCCTTGATAGATACGAATTCGGCAAAGCTGCTCAAACTAGTGTTAGAGAATTGTGATAGAATTGGGGTAGATCGCGTATCAGACAAATTTTTCCCCTATTCTAAATCCAGAATAGTGAATTGTTTTATCTTATTCAAAAGTCTCAACTCAATGAATGTTGATACTTCTTATTCACATACACTGATACACAATTACAGTTCCTTTGATCACACTTTTATATTGATTATGATTATCCTTGATGTATTGAATACTCTATTCATATTCCAATAGATTACACTATATCTATATCCTGATATATCTTGATGTTGGGATATATCAAAATATATGATTATCCCGGATGCTCATTTGTGGACTGGATGGTTACGAAAAGGGCCAGTGATGGACTGGACACTGTGGGTCGGGAACTGACCGGAACCCTGTTATTGGGTCGTAGAGCCTGGGTACCCGAATGGATCTATACAGGTAGGTATAGATCTGCACTGTATCCTGACTGATCAGCAGGATATGGGTGCGAATGTTGATCTTGTGTCCAGTCTAGTTTATTGTTAATCGCCGATCACAACCTTCTTTATCTTTTAAAGAGATACATAGATACATATAGAATCTGATTTACTGGTTCATATTAGATTCACTTAGTTTCCTTACGATACTGTATATATATAGCAGATTTGCTAAATAATTATGGCTCACCCTTTTTGTTGTTACTCTCTTTATTTTACAGTAAAAGATGAAAATGAAACCCATTCGCACCCGAGTGGTAAAGAAGCGAGTCAAAAGGCGGGACCCTCTGGCACTAGGGGTGCTAATCCCGATTCAAGAGGAGAGTTTTGAACTTCTTGAGCAAGTGTAGTGTAGATAGATGTAGTATGTGTTTGAATAAAAATGAATTTAGTTTTAAAACATGTTTAGATAGCTTGTCTGTAATAAGAAGAATTCTGTAAGACTTTGAAGTTGGGATTGTAATAAAAGTAGTGTTTTCTTCTTGTCTTCATACATTAACCTTAAAGATCCCAAGTAGTAGTATAAAGGGGTTAGATGTATGTTTATGTAATTAGTGTACAGGTTTAATTATGTTGGTAATTGGCAAGTAACCCAAAATCTAGACCCCGGATTTGGAGAGCGTTACACATGTACTTCATATGCAGTACAATACATCGATAATATCTTACTACCATCGTAAACATCGATTTTACTAAAATCATTTACCACTTTGACATTAAAAATAGAAACCACCACATGTCTTGATTTCAATTGTGCACAAGCACCTTCCATCAAATAAGGAACATACTCCGATAGCAATGTCAATTACCATTCACAAATCAAGAATTTATGAACTAGTTACAGATTTAACAATTGAAAAATAAAATATGTTGTATAAGCAATATACGAATATAATTTTGTATCATTTCTATCTTCAAATGCTTCAGATATACTAAATAAATCTAGTCAGTCTGACATTGTACACATTTCAAACTAAATTTTTAACATGTAATATCTTATATCAATTCGCTATATGCAAATTGAAATTCACTATACGTAATTACAAATAACCGAATCCCAAAGTTTAGATATAGAACTAGCCATGACTTAACCACAACCAGTATAATCAGAAACTATCAAATGACTACCCGATTTCCACGGGGACTCGTTTTGTCCACTATAATCACTATAGGTATATCACTTTGATAAATTTTGAAAAAGTAATTGACCAAAAATTTAATGAACCGATGATGGGTTTGTTAGAATATTAAATAACAAAGAAGCATAACGTTCATTTTTGTAATTCATATGGTTCACACATCATTTACCGATTACGATTTCTTTAATTTTTATATATTTTTTTCAAGATTTAACCGCGTGATATATATTTTGATTTTAGTGGCTAAAACGAGTTGCCTTGGAGATCGGGTAGCCACTTGATAGTTTTTGATAAGAACGTTGGACACTTTGATATAAAACCCAATATTTTAGAGGGGTTATTAAATTAATTAGAGATTAGAGATTTATCATGAGATACCCGATTTAAAAGTCGGGCAAGACTGTTTGGGATGACCATATGTTTAGAAGTTAAAAATGCGATCCCCGATAGCTAAAAGCCAAACATGGCGCTAAGACATGAATGGAAGAAACTTGAGAATCTCAGGATATTTTGAAGTAAAATCACAGTACTTTTTTTTTTGAGTAAAAATCACACTACTTATTACACGCAGAGATATATACACACAGAGATAGAGACATACATAGATTAGAGAATCGAAGGGGATCGATTTTGAATCCGTGATATGAACTGTTATTCACTCAACCTAATAATCTAGAATCTTCTCAGGTTCTTTCTCATTTTCACTTTGCTCCTTTTTCTACTTATTATAAGCATACACACATACATACATATTTTTGTATTTCTAGTGATGTTACTATTTGTAATTGTTAGGGTTTGATATATGTTAATGGAACAGTGTTGATGTCCTGATGATATGTTTGTGTGTATCTTTCAATCAATTGTGATTGTCTTGCTATCGTTATGCATTTCAAATTAATTTAGTCGAGATTATGATTCGGTAGCTTCTGTGGTTTTGTAGTCGAAGTATGGTGTGAGTATATGAATCAGTTAGTGTTTCGTATTTGTTGTAGCTTGAGACTTGATTACTGTGTTTGCTTTTTTGTAAAGGAGGAATTAGCTCTTCGGGAATTAAGTTGTGTGGCGATTATTTGTTTTGTGCTTTCTATTTTCTTATCGGTGTGTTCGGTTTTTCTGTAATTGGCAGCTTAGTTATGGATTTTCCCAACGATGGTCCTGCTGTACTTCAGTTGCAGAAGTGGGGACCTGATGTGCATCTCAACGTGTCACAATTTCGGGAAGCTTTTATATCTCCAACAAGGGAGCTACTGTTGCTGCTTTCGTATCAGTGCGAGGCTATGCTGCTTCCTCTTGGTAGAATTGATTAAGTCTTATTTGACTTTATTTGTTGTTTGTTTACTTTGTTACTCAAGATACTCGGTATTATTTCTTCTGCAGGGGAAGCTAAAGACTGTGTAGAAACCGATAGTTTAGCAAATAACCACATTTCGAGTTCTGCATCCACCTCTTTGGAAGAGTTGTCAGCCCCTGATAGGTCAGATTCAAAGGTGAATATTTCCAGCACCTCTGAATCAATTAATTGCGATGAATATTTACCTTCTGACAACAATTATTCAAATTCGAAAAATCATCCCTTTATTTGTGATGTACACTCACTTGCATGGGGTATTTGTGAGGAAGCCTATGGTCGCCAGGATACAGCTTCAGGTAGAGACCTTCTTTTTGTTTCCGGAAATAATGGAGTGACCGTCCATGTTTTTTATCGACGCAGTGAAGTGACCAAACCAGCTATGGAGGGTGAGCATGGGCAAGGGGTATGGGTAGAGTGGGGACCAATTATTTCTCCAGCATGCAGTACGACAGCTGAAGAAAGTTCCAGTTTGCATGTTGAAACCTCTGGTGGGATAGTTGTGGAAAGTAAAACTAATGGAACTCCACAGGCTCTGGAGAGTCTTTCTTTAGGTGTGGGTGAGGATGGGAAATCAAAAACGATTTCTCAAAAGAGATGGTTGCGTACATTCCTAACCAAACCAGAAATGACGAAATCTGAAGGTATCATATTTACCATGTTACCAGAGGTGTCATTGCTACCTTCCACAGCAAGAATAATTTCGTTTAACCTTTTTGGTTGTGAATCAAAATCTTCACAGTCTTGGAATGATAGCAAACCAATGTTCTACAGAGATGGCAAACAGAGTGATTCAGTTTTAGATGCTGTAAAAAATGCATATATACCTGATTCTAGTTCTTCCAGCGCAGTAATTTCCCCTGATGCTCTATTAAAGTTTTTGACTGGTAGTTTAAGAAGTTCATACATATGCTCTACAGTGTTCTCTAGCAACTCGCACCACTTAATTGGATTTGTTTTGAAATTAGTATATCCGGCACCAGTCGGCCTCAGTGATACATGTAAAAGTGATGAAGATAAAATTGTTATTGTTGTGGCTAGAATAGTCAGCTGTGGAATACAGTGGGTTTGCTTGGCAAGGCTTGCTGAGATTGTAGACAAAGGCCCTACAGTTGAATGGACAGACTTCAAATTTTCAGATGATTTTGTCATTTGTCTTAATGCAGTTGGTCTAATATACTTTTATAGAGCTACAACCGGTGAATATGTAGCACATTTGGATCTTTTACAAAGTAATGCTTTAACTCCTCAATTTACATATAAAGATTGTGAAAAGTTTCGAAAAAGTGATGATACACCCACACGTACTGATATTGAATGTGAAATCCACGGTATCCAAACTTCTCGTGATTTTGCTTGTAAAAGAATATTTAGGAGGTTGCTAGTTGCATCGCACACCACACTCTTGGCTGTAACAGATGAGCACGGTATAGTTTATGTAATATGTGCTGGTAACTGTTTACAAGGAAAAAATGATATGTTTAATAGATCACTCAAAAGTTTTGAGGATTTAAGTTTGGGGACTTTGGTTGGCTGGGAGGTTGGTGGAGCTGATATTGGCTGTCAGAAGATTTTTTCAGATACCTGTCCATCTCTGCTACCAGTTCATAAATATTCTCTCTTAGGCAAGCTGAGCTACAATGAGTCGTTACTTAGTGGTTTCTCTGTTGGGTCTCAAACAGTTGAGACAAAAAATCCATCCTCTTCTTTTTCTCGTGCTAGAAGGAAGCTTTTTCTTCCTACACAAAGATCTCAAGAAGGCAGTGTACTTTGTTTTTCCCCCTTTGGAATCATAAGACTTGTCGAAGAAAGAAATAAAGGGAGGTCTTTTCAGATTGTTTGTTCCAGTTTGCAAGTAGGTTCAGCGACAATTAATGAATTAAGCTTGAATTCAAAAGGCTGGGGTATTTCTGTAGGCGAAGCTGTAGGTTGTACCTATAAAGGTTGTTTTTATCTGGTCACAGAAGATGGTCTATCTGTTGTTCTTCCGTCCATTTCAGTTTCTTCTAATTTTTTTCCTGTTGAAGCTATTGGTCATCGACAAAAAACTGTTAGTACTGCTACTGCTTCTCAAGCTGGGATTCTCTTTGAATCAGAAGGATCTAAACAGCAGTCTTTTCTGCCTTGGAGAATAGAGCTTTTGGATCGGCTACTTTTGTACGAGGATTCTGAAGGGGCAGATCGCTTGTGCTTGGAAAATGGTAATTTAATTATACAGAAACCTTACATCAGTGCTGGCTTATCAATAAATTCTGAATTAGTTGCTTAAGAGATACTGATTGATAGTTGATCTGTACCCTTTGGCCTTTTTATATCAAGGTTCTTTTGTGTGTATCACGTTTTGTTTAATTATATGGTATTGCTATTCCCAATAATAGTTTTTGTTTGGAGAAACCTGACATAAGTTTTAGTATTGTTTTAATGCCATTTACATTAAATTTCATCCACTTCCTTTTTTAATTCATCTGGTAAAATTTGTATTGCGAGTATGATTCAGATTTTGTTGCTACTTTGAGGTACTGTATTGTGCAGTAGCTAAATTGCAGATTGACTTGATAAAATTAGCAATATACTTTTGAAAAGCAACTTCTAGAGATGTTAGTCAATTTCTTATTGGTTATATGGTGCTACTCATCTGTAAATTTGCTCACAAAACCCCCCAAGTAATGGCACAGATAATGAAGGATGCTGACTTTTTTGATTGACCAACAAAAGTAGTGGTAATGCAAGTATTAAGTATAGATTAGCACAGCATGCTAATAAGCTGCAGGGAAACGTATTTGTTGTGGGAATATAGTACTAAGTCTTGAATTAAAATGAATTTTCAAAACATAATTAATTGACTTCTGTTCATCCCTGGAGATCTGTCTTACTGTAACTATTACTTTCACTTGTTCTTTCTAATTTCAAGAAATTTCTATCTAGCTCTGCTATGAACAAAGGTATTTATAAAAAAAGTTTTTGGGTGTGTTTTATTTTGTACAAAAGTTTAAACGCTACACATTAAGCTAAACTCAAACATTTGAAATATATTATTTAGATTTAGAAGCACCTCATTTGTATGTGCTCTACTAAGAACAAAGGTATTTATAAAAAATGTTTCTGGGCATGTTTTGTTTAGTACAAAAGTTTAAGCGCTACACGTTTAAGCTAAACGCAAACATTTGAAAAATATCATTTAGATTTAGAAGCACCTCCTTTGTATATCTTAAACTGCAGGGTAAATAGGAATCACTGGATGGAGTATTTTATGACTTGTTTAGAGGGGAGAATAGGTACTGTATATCTTAATTCAGTACACAGATAACATCAAAGGCTGAACATGGACTTGTGAGCACCAAACTGTAAATTATGGGAGGAGATTGTGTATTCAACAAATGTAATGTATCATTCAGTTAGAAACAGTCTTATTTTTACATGCTCCTTTTTTTCTTAAACATCCATTTTGCCGTTGACAAGGCTTGAACTCTAAATCTCACATAAAGGGGTAAAGGAAGAGGGAGCTAGGAAGTTGCCGCTAGACAGAGAGGCCATTGGCATCCATGTCCTTTTTTATTGTTCTTTACAATCAAAACAAAGTCTGTTTTTTTCCTTACAATTATACAATTTTGTCTGCTGTACTCCATAATTAAGAAATCTTTTTACTCTTGAAGTAAAACATCGAGCTTAGCCTAAAGCTAAATAATCAGTAAACACCACTAAAACATAAACCCATAGCTGGATCTACAGTTTTCTATTGAACAAGACAATAAATGTGAACATAAATTCAACTTTTTCCTTTTCCATCTGTACACCTCTATCAATGTTGACCAATGTTCCTTGCGTTTTATAAAGGGGTCCAAATTTCATTTACAGGGAGCTGTGAAATGGGATATATACTAAATTAATTACATCAAGTTTATTAGTGTTTTAACCTTAATTAAGGAGGGAGTTGTCAAAAGAGATTCGCTACTAAACTATAAAATTGAATATACCAGTGCTCCTACCTTTAATAAGGATTATGAGATAGCCTAGTGGTAAAGGTCAATATCTGGGAACCGCGTATTTATCTATTGGGTAGAGGTAATGCTGCGCCCTTGTAAGTCCCTTTTCAGCGTTTCTTCCTCAGATGACGTCTTTTCTGCAAAGTTGTGTCTCGGTCTATTTGTCATATTTTTCTTCTTAGAATGTGATCTTGGTCCTCTTTTATGATCAAGAGTTTTAGAGGAGTTTGGCATATGTTGGTGTATGCCGCGTTTGGCTGGTACTCTGTAAAGGGAACAGAAATGTATATCTCTGTTTGGTTAGTTGGTTCCTTCGTGGGTGTATCGTTTATAAAGATTTTGATGGGTTTTAAAATTTTATCGGGAAAGGAGGAATTTATGGAATGGTTTAGTTTGATATGATCTTCGGTTTTCCTCCGCCTTAACCCAGTAGAAGTGGAGAGGAGGCCAATCTAAAACAAAGGCCACTACCTCTTGATCAAAAAATGAGCAAGTTTCATGCCTCTGTATTAACCTTATTACAAGGTGGACGAGCTAAAACGAATTCGAAGCAAAAAGTCCTACTCTTGTTTGAGCCAAGTCATCCTGTAGATTTTAGTTTTAGTTTATTTTTATTTTAATCATTTTACAAATATATGACATGAAAATGATATGGGCTAAGGAGGTTATTGTAGAATCAGTAAAGACAAATAAATTTTGAGATTAATTGAATATTAGTAAAGTTTGAGATTAATTAAATATTAGTGAAATATTTCCAACTAGACAACACAAAATTTTAAATTATTAATACACTTATATATGAATAATTATATAAATAATTAACTGTTATTTTCTTCCCCACATTATTCTGCCCTCCTTTGAAAATACTCGACCCCAGTTTTTGAATAGAAGATTAATCTAGGCTCGAACAAGACTACATGTAAAAAGACAGACATGAAAGCGCTACCTCAAACTGTTGATGAAATGAATCCAGTAGACAATGATAGATCATTTATAAAGCTGACTTCATTGTAACATTTTGGAATAATTAATTCTGTGTGGTATTTTCTGGAAGTCTTTTTGACATTTTCAAGGTGAGACATAGAATCGCCAGAAGTCATTTACCATAAAAAAAATTCTTACTTTTGTTTTATTCAGAGTGGGTAGTTTAATATTTTCCGCAACATCTGGCTTCACTGTACATGTCGTTTTTTGTCATCTTGGTGTAACCGTGTTTCTCATATCTATCAATTGCAGTCCAATACTCAGAATTTTGTGGATATGATTCTTTTATGTGGCAGACACTCTGCATAACCTGCATAAATAATTTATAATCATCTATGCAGAGTGTCTTCCTTTTGATATTCAAGAAGTGATGTTTCTATGCCCTGTGATTTACTTTTGATGGATTAGCTGAATTAGTTGAAGTTGTCGTGTCTGTAACCTATATATATATATATATATGACATTTTCCATATATAACTTGCAGGCTGGGACATGAAGATATCTCGAATTCGCCGCTTGCAACTGGCTTTGGACTACCTGAAATTTGACGAGATTGAGATGTAAGAAAATGTAGCAGAAAATAATTTCATCTGATTATCTCTTTATTTCTGCTGAATACGTTAGTATCTGATAAGTGGTGAGCAAATTTGCCTTTCGTTTTTGCCTGCTCTGATTATTTGTTTTTAAACACCGAGAACATCATAAGTTTTGGAGTATATACTTGTCAGTTAATAGTAGCATGTGACATGTGACAATACACATTTTTTCATGTGATGTTGCTGTAAAACCCGCTGTTACCAGTCTAAGAGTCTTTAACTTTTTCACTGCATGTTAGCACTCTGGATGTTATAATATATATAAAATTGGCAAAGTTTAATGACAAATTTATTACATTTTTCTGGTCGATATCAGGCTCTAGTTTTAGAAGTTGGGTTTGGGCTACATTTGTTGTTTTCAGGGGTATAAACGAGTTGAGAGAATTAGGAACACTCACTTGTATATGCAGTAGACACACTTAACTGCAGCTCACCTTAAAACTAGGCAGAACACACTGCTGTTTGAAACAAGAGAGAAACAAGAGAGAACAGGGTAACACTTTTTTTTATTAACTGGTTTAATACAATCTGCAGAGTACAATTTATAGTAGCAACAGAATTTTCTAGAACATAATTTTCTAGATGATTATTAGGTGCATGAGCCTAGTAAAATATTTTAGATGGTTATTAATTTCAACTACATATTCAAGAACCTTCTAATACATGATTTAACTTAACAATTCTAGTACTTTCATGATGCCTTAACAATCTTTCTAGAACCTTCCGGAAGTTTGCACAATATTTCAACACTCCCCCCTATGTGAACTTCGGGTACTAAACCAAGTTGGGCTCTAAGAAACTCAAACTTCGCCTTAGGTAAAGCCTTCGTAAATATATGAGCAAATTGTTCATTGGTATCCACTTTGATAAGATCAATCTCTTTTTGCAACACCTTCTCTCGTATGAAATGATAGTGAACTTCGATGTGCTTCGTTCTTGCGTGAAATACCGGATTTGAGGCTAGTCGAATCAAACTCATATTGTCACAATATAACTCCACCGGATGCATAGAACCATGAGAAATATCCTCAAACACTCCTGTGTAAAAAGTGTAGCAGCATTATATTCTGCCTCCGTACTTGATAGTGCTATGGTAGCTTGCTTCTTGCTGCACCACGGTATCACAGCTGATCCAAGGTCAAAACAATAGCTTGAGGTGGATCGTCTTGCGTCAGTGAATTCACTGAGTAAAATTTCTGCACTTCATTTATACATCAGCCCGTAGTTCATTGTATTCTTAAGATAACGAAGTATCCTATTAGCTACATTCAAATGTGGCTTGCTTGGCTTTTGCATAAACTGACTAATAACTCCAACCGGAAATGATATATCTGGCCTTGTGATTGTCAAATAAATCAAACTTCCAACCAAAGTGCGATATATTTTTTCATCCTTGAGCTCCTTTCCAGAATTGGTTCTTAACTTCAGGTTCTGTTTCACTGGAGTAGCTGCTGATCTGCAATTAGTCATCTTAAATTTCTTAAGAATCTTTTTAGTATATTGACTTTGAGTGACAAAAATACCTTCCTTGCACCTTGATACCTCCAAACCAAGAAAGTTTTTCAGCTCCCTTAGATTTTTCATCTCAAAACGGATAGCAAGTTCGCATGCCCAGTAACCCACGTGTGGTATTTGAAACGTCTTCCTAGTTATATTGCGAATCTTTTAGATAAACCTCTTAAAGAATTAGAAGGCCTAGTATACTGCGATGTGTGATTTGATCGAAATTCTTATTTTACAGATGATTCGGAATGAAACTCTGTCATCCTATTCAATCCAACCGGGATGCCTTGGCCCTGACATGTAGCTTAGGAGGAGTAACATGAAGCTCAGAATTTATGGTGTATTCAATACTCCCAAATAATTAATCTATTGACGACATACATAGTCCAGAAATTTCTTTGATTTAAACCCCAAAGGTTGCTCCATATAGATTTCCTTATCAATGTCTCCGTAAAGGAATGCGTTCTTCACATCTAGTTGCCAAAGTTTTCATCCTTTTGAGGCAGCTATGGATAAAATGGCTTGAACGGACGTCATCTTTGCTACTGGACTAAATGTTTCCTCATAGTCCAGTCCATACTTTTGGGTAAAACCACGAGCCACAAGCCTCGCTTTATAACGATCAACACTTCCATCCGATTTACGCTTGACTTTGTAAACCCACTTACAAGAAATTGGTTTAACTCCTTCAGGTTTGGGAACTAGATCCCATGTCTCGTTCTTATGTAGTGTTGATATTTCCTCTTTCATAGCAACTTCCCAATATGGATTGCCTTTGGCATCTTCATATGATGATGGTTCAGATTCATCAACCAGGCCAGCAACAAAACATTCCGTAATCTTATCATATTTAGCTCCAATAGTGTAGTCACTGTATCTTTCATTCCTCTTCCGTGTTCTTTGTGATCTTCGAGGTGGCTGATCGCTTCCATAAGTTTCATTATTTTCTTCATGAGTTTCACTTTCACTTCCAGAATCATCGTGAGACATATTCGTAGCTGAAGGAGTTTCTTTGTCATGTCACATGTGCATCTTCATGCTCATCGATTGATGGATCTGCAAGCTTTGTTAATATAGGTTGTACATAGTAAGACGATGTTTCATCAAAGACAACATCTCTTGATGTCACAACCTTAAGTGTTTTGGGATCCATGCATTGCAACCCTTTTCTATTAGGATCGTAGCCCACAAAGACAGATTTTCTTGCCCTTGCATCCATTTTAGCACGCAGCTGATCAGAAACATGAACATAGCATGTTCAGCCAAAGATTCTGAAATATGAAACTGAGGGCTTCTCCTTGCAGAGAAGTTCGTAAGGAGTTTTCATGTTGATAACATTTGAGGGTAAATGATTTATCACATGACAAGCACACCACATGGCTTCTGCCCATGATTCTTGAGGAAGACTTTTTGCATGTACCCAACTTCTACTCACCTCTTGTAAATGCCTTAATTTCCGTTGCTGCGATGTTCGTGGACATGTAAATTGTCTTCTTATTCCATGTCTATCACAGCTCCCCCTCAACCTTCCTCTTGAATTGCTTGAAAATTGAGAAAGTTTCAGACTTATCCTTCATGAAGAAAACCCATGAAAATCTCGTATAGTCATCAACAATTACAAGCATATAGTGAAGTCCACTATAACTTGCTGCATTGCTTGTTAATAAATCAGAATGAATCAGTTGCAAAGGTTTTGTACTTCTTATTGAAGATTTTTCGAACGGAAGGCGGCGTGCTTTGCCATATTGGCATTCTTCACAAACAACTTCACGATTAAAGCTTTCTAAATTAGGCAACCCATTGACAATGTTATTGGCTGAAATATTTTGCAGCTTCTCATAGCTTACATGTGCCAAACGAGCATGCCACAAAGATGCTTTATCTTTTCGGCTTGTTTTCTCCACAAAAGCTTCATTTGTCGACAAAACATAGAGATTTGACTCTCATTCCTTTTAGCACCGTGTCAGCATCAATGTTTGTGATATTTTCCACAATTTTGAAATCATTTCGACCAAATAACACATATCGACCAGAATTTGTTAATTGGGAAACAGAAATCAGATTTTTTGTCATACCAGGAATATGGTATACACTGGTCAGATTTACTGGTCCTTGCATTGCCTTGATCTTTACATTTCCTTCCCTTTCAACCGGATGAATGGAGTTGTGTGCTGTCACGATTGCTTTATTTCCGATGTATTCCTTTTGCTGTGAAAGTAAAGAATCATTACCTGTTAAATGATGAGAGCAACCTGTATCAATTATCCAATCTTTTGAATAATCGATAGTTGCAAAACCTTCTTCTACATTGCCTTTATCAAGAGAAGTTAAGGCTGATTCTTGTATAAAGTTCTTCGAATTTGTCGTCTCGGTTGAAAGACAAGTTCCCCAATCATCAGAATGTTCCTTGTTTTGAGAAACACGTGCGTTTCCTTCTACAAATCTTGATCTGCAGAACTTCTTTATATGTCCAGGTTTACTACACCTGTTACATATTATTTTCTTCCTGGCTTCGTATTGCGAATTGTCAGAATTCCTCTCCTTTTGATTGAGGTTCTTCCCCGGCCAGCTTCTGTTCTCATTTGAATCCTTGAGTCTCCATTGCTCCTCACTGTTGGAACTCCTTTTCCAATCAGCGGCTCCTTTGAGATTATTTGCCTTCCAACTCTTGTAATTATAAGTATAATGCCTTTATTTTCTAGCGAACAACACTTCATCATATTCTGAAATTGAAGATTTCGCCATCTGCATTACCAAGGCTTCTTGATTGGTTAGCAGATTCTCCAATTCGACGATGCTAGGCTGATTTGCCCATCCTTACATCGAAGTCAAGAATGGGGTGTACTCTTTCTTTATGCCACGAATAAGATATCTTCGCATTCGGGCTTCTTTGATAGGCTCATCTGGATCAAGTTCAGAAATTTCAGCACATAAATTCTTCACTTTTTGAAAATATTGAGCAATCGTCATGCTCCCTTGAGTTGTATTTGCCAACTCGTCCTCCAAAAATTGAAGTCTGGCCATGTTCTTCTTTGTAAAAAGCTTCTCCAATGTTTCCCAAACATCTTATAGAGACTCCTTATCTCGAATGTGATCAATTAGATCTTTGTGAATAGAGCCTCGTAATGCAAACAAGGCTTTCCCGCACTTAATCTTCCACTTTCTTCTTGCTTCAGAATTTTCCGGTGTATCCGAAGGTAAATCCATATCACCTCCATCAATGATATCCCAAATATCTTGTCCTTGGAGATACGCCTTCATGCATATCCTCCAATACTGATAATTGTTTGTTAGTTTCTCCATTCCAAACTGAATCAATGCTCCACCATTGATATCCATCTCCTAGAATACAATCACCAGCTACAACAGCAGAATTTCTGTCTTAAACTAATTTTCTACCTGCCTTTTCGCTAGCAGCCTCCACTGAACACAGCAGCTGATTCAACAGCTCTGATACCAAGTTGAGGGAATTAGGAACACTCTCTTCTATATGCAGTAGACACAAGTTGACACACTTAACTGCAGCCCAAGACCAGACCTTGAAACTAGGCTGAATACTTTTCTTAAAAACACACACAAACACTGCTGTTTGAAACAAGAGAGAACAGGGTAACACTTTTTTTTATTAACTGGTTTGATACCATCTGCAGAGTACAATTTATAGTAGCAGCAGAATTTTCTAGAACAGAATTTTCTAGATGATTATTAGGTGCATGAGCCTAGTAGAATATTCTAGATGGTTATTAATTTCAAGTACATATTACAAGAACCTTCTAATACATGATTTATCTTAACAATTCTAGTACTTTCATGATGCCTTCACAATCTTTTCTAGAACCTTCCGGAAGTTTGCACAATATTTCAACATTCACTCTCCTCTGGCATGGTATCTGTTACACAATGGGATAATTTGCCTTTTTTGATATCACTCCGGTTGGTTTTCCTGATTGTGAAAGCCCCAACATATCTTTAAACAGATCAATGACTTTTTTTGACATATCAGTGTGGCCAACAAACGTATGACCAAGATTCAGTTAATTTGTTTTTCTATTTTGTCATGTTTATTTATTTAAATGTGCTTTCATTGTCTTTTATGATTAAGAGTTTTAGAGGAGTTTTCACGTGTGGCTGTGATAAATCAGTTCCCTAAAGGATAAAAATAAAATACGTCGATTGTTACTCGTATTTTTGTTCCAGAGGTATTGCTATTGCAGTACTAATCATTTACATGTAGTTGCAGTTGACACATGTCAAAAATTTGATGGTAGGGTCAATGTTGAGCTTTTTAGTGGTGCCAATAGTTACAATGTTTTTAAACATGGTGTGAATAGGGATTCCTGAATCCAGACCTTTATTTCCATGAAACTGTGGTAATCTCATTAAATCTTTTTTAGTATTGAATTACTGTGTACATATTCATGTGCAAATGTAGATTTTCCTAAAATTCAAAGCTCAGCATGTCATTTGAAGTTTTATACTTCAGCGATAATGTAGGTCCAGCAAGATGTTAGTATTGATTGTGCTTTTTGGTGGATGAGCAGTTCACTGGAGAAGCTTGTGGATGTCAATTTGGCAGAAGAAGGCATCCTGAGGCTGCTTTTTGTTGCAGCTTACCTGATGTTCGATAAAATTAGTAACGATAATGAGGTTTCTGCCGCGTCGAGGTATCAAGCTTTTTATATCTATTATGATATAATAGTATAGGTGATGTGAAGTGGATAGACTCTTAAAAATTTGTGCCTGATCTATGTTTTGTCTTTGTATTTTCTTACGTCATAATTGTTGAAAAGGCTTTTGGCATTGGCGACCTGCTTTGCGACCAAAATGATACGCAAGTATGGGTTGTTGCATCATAGAAGTGATGACTTCACAATCTGGAGTGTTAATAGAAGAGAGGGTTGTCATTTACCATTGTTGCTGGAGAACGAATACAATGAGAAAGAATACAATGAATTGGGAAACTTCAGAAGGCTTCAGGAGATGGCTTACTTTCTTGAAATCATAAGAAATCTACAATCTCGACTCAATTCTAAAATCAAAAGGCCAGCTCAAAGTTTGGTATGTCTTTTTTTTTTTCTTAGGTAGTTTAAATTTAGTGTGTTGTTCATACGGTTTGGTCCAATGGGTTCTTCTGTTTCATGTTTCAGGTGGAACTGGATGCATCAAATTTGATGGATACAGATTTATCAAATGATGAATCTGAGCTTTCAATTCATCCTACAAATGTATTATCGTATGAAATGTTGAACCAGCATGAACTTCCTTTTTCTGAATCTGGTTTGGAATCTAGCGGTGTAAAGAAGCTAGCTTCAATCTCTACTGATCCCTTGGAGACGAGTACACATATAACCTCTGAACGAACCAGTGGATCAACTGGATTTGAGTCTGATATAGTTGTGTCAGATAGAAAAGTTTTACCCTCGGAAAATACGAAGGATATGATTGCACGTTGGGAAATGGATAATTTGGACCAGCGGAATGTTGTTGAAGATGCTCTAGTTTCTGGTCGCCTTCCTCTAGCAGTTCTCAAATTGCATCTTCATCGATTGCACAATTTGAGTGGTGACAAGGAGCCTCACGATACTTTTAGTGAAGTCCGTGACATTGGAAGAGCTATTGCCTATGATCTGTTTCTGAAGGTATTTTAATTATATCTGTATACATGAAGTAAGTCCATGCTTCATATCTAATTTATAAAGATGTCTTGTAATTATAGGGTGAAACCGGATTAGCTGTTACAACATTGCAAAAGCTCGGGGAGGATATTGAACTTTGTCTCAGACAATTAATCTTTGGCACTTTAAGGAGATCACTTCGACTGCAGATAGCTGCTGAGATGACCAAATATAGTTTTATCGGACTATATGAAGGGGATATATTGGAGAGGATGTCACTCATTGAGGTTGTTATAACTAAGCATCACATGATTTGCATATCAATCTTTGTAGTTTCTATATAAATACATTTTTAGCTGACATTTGGTTCTCTCTTAAAGAGGGTCTACCCTTGCAGTAGTTTTTGGAGAACGTATTGTGGCCGCAAGGAATTCTTCCTTCCAGTTTTGAACATCAACTCACCTGAAGAAATTAGCTTGCATCTGTTGCATCCCGCAGTTGATAACATTGTCATTTTCTGCGGTGAGGTCGATGGGGCTGTGTTGGGTACCTGGAATGATGTGAGTGAACATCCCATAGTTCCTGTGCTTGACGATGATAGTGCTCATTCCTGCTACTGGGCTGGAGCTGCTGTTTGGTCTGATGCCTGGGATCAAAGAACTGTTGATCTGGTAAGAAACACAGGTTTTTGTTTTTGAACTTTGAATGATTTATAATAATGTGAAAATATCTCTTTTTCAGATCTAATTATCTTTATAGGGAACAACGGAATTTTAGGTGGGATACAAATACAGAGTTTTTTTTGTTCCGTTCAATAATAATAGTAATTATTAGTATTGAATAATAATTATAATATAATAATTTTAAAAAAACTTTAATATAATCAACCAAAATATATTTTTGATTATAGTGAATATGATACATTTTTACTTTTCTTTATCATTTATATCTCTTACAATACTTTTTTGGTTTAATATGTATTTAAATGTACAAGGATTATGTATATGTATCAATAACGCATTAGATTGTAAATATTTGTATAAACTAATTAAATTGCAAATATATAAAGGAAACAACAAAGGGTGTTGTACCAAAATACCCACTTTTGGGGCTAAATTACCCAAAATACCTATAGGCGGGATGTTCCGCCCAAAATACTCACAGAACACGCATTTGGTAGTTGCGTTGCGTGTTCACTTTTTTAAAAATAACAAAGGACATGCATTCTCTGAATGCGTATTCACTTTTGTCATTTAGTGAATACGCATTCCTTGAATGCTTATTCTCTTAAACTATGAAATGGATTGCGCATCTTTCTACAAGATGCGTAGTCTTTGTAATTTTTTTAAATGATGAATACGCATATCAACGGGTATTTTGGACATTGTTCCACACCTTTAGGTATTTCAAAATTTATAGAGTAATTACAATCCAATTTGCAATTTTACTAGGTATATGGAAGTCATAGGTTACATATAACAAAAGAATTATACAAACATATACTAGCTTAAAATTAAAATTTTCACCTTCTCAATTTTTAACTTAAGTAACTTTATATCATAATTAATTATTTTGAGTTTAGCCTTTTAACTATAATTCATATATCAAGTAATAATTATGACATTATGAATATAAGGTTTTAACCAAGTTTATATGTTGATTATAGAATTATTGTATTCCACTTTAATTGTAAAATTTTGTATTATTCTTACCAAATCATTATGTAAGAATAGTTTGCTTAATATATCCTTTTCTATAAATTGTTTTATAGATATTAGAAATAATGATAATAAATGGAAGCTTGACATGTATTTGTTAGTAGTTGTAGTATAGAATAATAGATTACAGTGTGAACATAGCTTTATATTTTATACAAAACAATTGATATGGAATGATAAATTTGAATATTATGTGAATGATTATACCATGTTTATATATTTTGAAGTTGTAAGTTTAATAGATTGTATTTGGATTTTAATAAGAATTTAATGGAAAAAGAAAAGAAGGAAATCATCATTAATATATATATACATATATATATATATAGGCCAGTGATTAAATACAAACCAATATTAGAATACAAACTACAAACCAGTGACTAATTAGTGATTGATATAGCTATAATTAGTGATTATAAAATAATCCACTTATATATTTATGACGGTGACACCACTCATTTACCGATCAGTATTATGTAATTTAGTGATTCCCGGTAATTTACTGATTATCTATGTGTAATTTAGTGATAGCCACTAAATTGTTAATATATAATTTATTTTATATCTAATGATTTTCATTATGTAAATTAGTGATTTACAAAGTTTTGTAGTTTGTATTTTAATTTAGTTTGTATTAGAGAAAGAATCCATATATATATATATAGGCCTTTACTCCGTGGAGAACCATCTTATATGGAGAACCGTGGAGAACCAATTTTAGAATAGAAACTATAAACCAAATAATATTTTTTTAAATTACTTCGAAATATATTACATATGGTATGCAAATTGATATGCAAATCGATCGTTGAGAGATGGAGAAAAATACAGTGAAGTCGGATTTTAAAAAACTTACCGTTCAACAGGAAAAATAAAATTAAAAACGGAGGGGAAAAGGTGAGATTGTGTGTGGGAGGGTGCAGATTAGTTGGGTGTTGTGCTTTTAGGGGGCCATTAGATTAGATTGATCTAATGGCTTATATCAGTTTCTAGTTTTTATGTTAAGTTTAGTTTCTATTTGATCATTTGCCTATATATATAAGAATTCCGTAGAGAACTATTATTTAAAAATATATAATACACAGTTCATTTTATTTTTCATTATATATAGTTGCACAATTTTTTATTTAAAAAATCATTGAAATTTAATGAAATAGTTTACGGTGGTTCTATATTAGAATCACGGTAAAATCACATTCAAAATTGTTCTACAGTACAATCAAATTTAAAATCAATTTTTTTTAAAAAAATCAATTGTTAAACTTTTTATTATATTCGAATATAATTATTATTCTACATTTGAAACGAATTTTATATTTTCTAAAATAATTTTTTACAATTTTTGATGAAATTCTATAATAAAATCAAGGGTTCTCTACAGTTCTCCGTATAAGAGGGTTCTCTCTTGAAGAAAGGCCTCTATATATATTTAGAAGCTAGCCAAATTACGGTACTATGAAGCATCTGTACTCCTACCACTGAAAGGTCCTTTTGGATTTTATGTAAAGTAGTTGATTCTTATAGTCGTAATTTCATGTCGGTCAGCACTCAGCATAGCCACATCTGACATCATTATTTATATAACGTAGGAAATCCTTGAATGATTTCTTGTCATTGTTTGTGTTCAGTAATGCAACCAAAACAATTGAACTGTGTAGATGTTATAAGATACAAGTCCCAATCTTCAATAACAGTGTATAGTATATGCATCAAAGATAAATCTACTGGTTCAATTATTCTTTTGCAGCTCTTTTGAATTTGTAAGTGTTATCTTCTAGAAAATTGTAACAATTACTTTTGGGAATAATTGTTACAGTTTTTCTTAACAGGTAAGGTTATAATGATATGAGATGCCATCCTTAGTCTGCGAAGTGATTTCCGTATCTCACTAAATTCGTAAATAATTCTCTATAATACTGATAATTTATGTACATTACCTTTTAAGCACTGGAAGTTAAAAGATTTCTCCCACAGATAGTGCTGGATCAACCATTTCTTATGGGCGTCAATGTGTCATGGGAGTCTCAAATTGACTATCATATATGCCACAACGATATTGTTGAAGTTTCTGAACTCCTTGACGTAATCCCATCATATTTATTATCCAATGGGACAATTCGAGTTAGTTTGGATGGTTTTCACCCTACTTCAGCTGTTGGATATAGTACAGAGTTC
This sequence comes from Apium graveolens, assembly GCF_009905375.1. Lineage (NCBI taxonomy): Eukaryota > Viridiplantae > Streptophyta > Magnoliopsida > Apiales > Apiaceae > Apium > Apium graveolens. The sequence continues at coordinate 157,042,173 of NC_133650.1, forward strand.
AGTAAATACAATAGCTACATAAGCTCAATTGAAGAGTTGGATGCTGTGTGCATGGACATTCCAGATATAATGGTTATCAGATTTTCCGCATATAATATGTGTTCCACATGGATGAGAGCACTTGTAGACCAGCGGCTTGCCAGAAGACTTAATTTTACAAAGGAATACTGGGAAGGCCCAGCAGAGATTGTTCGTCTTCTCGCTCGGTCAGGTTACGTGACTAGCACATATGAAACCTCATCGTTAGATGATTCTATCGAGGGTTCATCAGTTTCGAATATATTAAGTGTTAGTGGAACAGTTAATCCTGGTGCAGCCCAAGCTTTGCATAAAGTTGTTTTACATAATTGTGCTCAATATAAGTTGCCTAACCTCCTGGATCTTTACCTTGATCACCACAAGTTAGCTCTGGATGATGCTTCTCTCTCGGTTTTTCAAGATGCAGTGGTAAGTTCATTTTGCTTATTCAGTATTCATTTATGTTTCTAACAGTATTTTGCATTGTGGTACCTATTTCTTCTTGATATATTAAACTATGAACAAATAAGTGTGCATAAGTGGTCACACACATTTCTTGCATATGCATAGATTGGCTTTAGATTCCAACCGCGTGACAACTGCTATTTGTTTGTATGGAGAATTTCCAAAACATCTCTCTCTCATTTCTTCCGCTTAATACTATGCAGTCTCTTACAGTAACTTTTTTTAACTGAATGGGATATTGGGACAGATAAGTATACTGTGTTGACTTTGACCACTTAGCTTGTTAGATAATGTAAAAGGTTTGGCTAGCTAATGGTACATTGGGAGCAAGTATTGGGGAAAAAAAGATAATTTTTCATGATCATAAATGCAGCATTATGCAACGTAATTTTACCTTTTTAAGTTGTTTGAAATGATGTATGAGTTAGGGATCTTTATACAAATAGCTGAATTAGATGTGCATTTTATTTTTCGAGAAGAGTTTTTAACTTATCTTATTCTTCTCTACTTGGTATATACTTTGAACAAAAGTTAAGTATGTTTTTTCATTGTGTTTTACAGGGAGATGATCAAAGGGATAAGTGGTTGCTCTTTCTAAGAGTCGAAGGGCATGAATATGATGCGTCATTTGCAAATACCCGTTTGATTGCATCAAAAAATCTTGTTCCTGGTAACAGTCTCGGTGTTTGTGAGATTGACGACATTATCCGTACTGTTGATGACATTGCTGAAGGAGGAGGTGAAATAGCAGCTTTAGCAACCTTAATGTATGCACCTATACCTTTTGAGAACTGTTTATGCAGTGGAAGTGTAATGAGACACTCTAGCTCCTCAGCACAATGTACACTGGAAAATCTTAGACCAGCTCTCCAGCGCTTCCCTACACTGTGGAGGATGCTCGTGACAGCATGTTTTGGGCAAGATCCAACTTGCAATTATTTAAACCCCAAAACAAAAGGTGTGATTCTATTGTCTGTCTCTCTTTAAATATTGTGATGACTGTATTATATCTCAAATATATCTTCTCTGGTGTTCTGCGTAATTGGTTTGGTTACTGATTATATGTACAGAGTTTGTCAGTTCTCAGTTATCAGAGTATCTGAACTGGAGGGACAGCATCTTCTTCTCATCCAGCAATGACACTTCACTTCTACAGATGCTTCCTTCCTGGTTTTCTAAGTCTGTTCGCAGATTAATTCAACTTTATGTTCAGGTTAACTGCTAATATATATCATTTCTTTATTTACTGTTATTCTGCTTCGTAGCAACATGGCCATTTATAGTGGCTGCATCTTTACTAATAAGTCTGGTCTATCGAGATCTTTAGGCAATATATCTGTAGTCTGAGACTTGTATTTATTTATTCATTAACATCCCAAGTTGTCCTTTATTGCTGTGCTTTAATCTACAATGCCTTCTTCTGCAGGGTCCGCTTGGGTGTCAATCATTATCAGGTCTTCCCAGGGGAGAAACTTTACCTGTTAAGGATATTGATTATTTAGTTAATGCTAATGAAAAAGGCGAGATTAGTGCCATGACCTGGGAAACTGTTATCCAGAAACGTGTTGAAGAGGAGTTCTATGCTTCATCGACAGAGGTAAAATAAATTCAGAGACCTAGTAATTACCCAAGACCTATTTGCTGTTTGCTTTGCAAATTTTGATTTTTACATGAGCTGCTGGGAAGTAAGTAATTGTTCAAGTCCTTCTGTGTTCAGTTTTAAAGTACTATTATAATTTTTTATCTGTAGTATCGTACTTAACTTTTGCAACTTTGAAATATATGAATTTTAATTAATGTCTATTAAGCAATGAAATCTCATTGCTGCACTATCGCATTAGTCTTACTTAAAGTAACATCTCTGGTTTGTTTTCAGGGTTTAGACAAGTACGCTTTGTCATTTTTGCATCTCTCTCTCTCTCTCTCTCACACACACACACACACAAACACACACACACTAAGTTTGCTTGGACTCCAGTAAGGAGTGTCGTACATTACATGGATTCAAGCGTGGGGTTTGTATTTTGGAAATTAGTGATATGTGAAGGGGGACTCTATCCATTTCTTTATTTTTGACATGTTTACAACAAAGATCCTAATTTTTTTTGTAAACAATATTTCTTATTGAATAAGAGAGGGCAGCAAAAACTAAACATAATCTCTTTACTTAGGCATAGACTCCATACATGATACATCTTAACCTCCCAGACTCTGCTCTACGAGCGATATACAGGTTAAGTTTGGTTTGGTTTAGCTGATTTTAACAGGATTCGTAAAATGTGTAATTTTCAACCAAAGGATCGGCCATGGATACAAGGATTGAAGCCAAAGTGTTGGAATTTCCTTGGGGTTGAGATATAAGCAATCATATATTTAATTATGTTTTAAACTATAATATACAGAATTTATACATATGTGAATGTATATATGCATCTATCTATGGATAGTGATTTATAGCAACCGTTAGTTTGTATATGTTAACAAAAATAGCGGGTCTAGACCCTGCCTTTTTTCATCTATTGGTGGAAACTAGCAATTTAGTTGATCATGCAGTCTCATTAGCAACCAACTTTTTTTTATTGATTTTCACCCCCACCCCACATATAAATAACCTGTAACATGTAGAATCTATGAGACTAGCTATCTTGATGTGCCTCAAGTAGCTTGAATTTTTTGTATCTTTCACATCTGTTGTTTGTTTACATCAGGAAAGTGGGCTTGGACTTGAGCATCACTTGCACAGAGGACGTGCTTTGGCAGCTTTCAACCATCTCCTTTCCATTAGAGTTCAAAAGTTAAAGCCCAAAAATATCCAAAGAAAGCAATCTGGCAGTTCTGTACACGGGCAAACAAATGTTCAATCGGATGTTCATACTTTACTTGCACCAATGACACAAAGTGAAGAATCTATTCTAGCATCAGTATGGATCTTCTATTTGAATCTTTTCTCTATATATTAGATACCAACACTAGAACAGCGTTAGTGTAGGTTGTTTACATATATGCTTAGTTGTGTCACAATTTTTTCTGGAGATTAGAAAATCAGATGTGTATATGTATCATTGTTTAGATACAATACAAAGAACGTTACTAAGAAATTTTAAGTGTGAAGAGTTTGAAGACAAGGTATGTAGGTTTGGAATAGGCATTTATAGTTTATGAATTTGATTAGGCCACAATGATGTCTCTGTGGATGCCGGACTTGTATGTTAGTAATTGAAACTGGTAAAATGTCCTAGTAAAAATATAGGTTTTCGAAGATTGTGGTTAGTATCCTCTAGATTTTGTCATTGTAATGTGAGGCATGGTTATTGTGAATGTCAGTGTTGCCATCAAGTATATTTCCCAATGGGTGTAAAAATATAAGTTCTCAATAAATTATTAAATTTTGTCAAAAAAAAATACCAAATTAAATAAATTGTATTCTATTACAGAAGATTTTTTTTACAAAATTAACTTTATTACATTTTTAAATTGAATATATATACACATCTATCGCATATTTAGAACACTTATTTCCACAAGTAAAACTTTCATAGATGCAGCAATTTTTCGCAAAGCACGACTTATGAATCGTCCTAAATCGTAATGTATTTTTTTCCGCAGGTCATGCCCCTTGCAGTGATGCATTTTCAGGATTCTTTATTGGTTGCTTCTTGTGCTTTTCTTCTAGAGCTATGTGGTTTGTCTGCCTACATGCTCCGAATGGACATAGCAGCTCTGAGACGGATATCTTCTTTTTACAAGTCTAATGCTCACTCTGACTATATACAACTGCTGCCTAAAGGTTTAGTATATGATTCTAAATTACCTGGAGATGATATTTCATATTCTCTTGGTCGAGTATTGGCAGATGATTATGTGAACCGTGATAGTGCTGGAATCATGAACGAAACCGAAGTCATAGGGAGCATTGCCACCAAAAGACCTTCCAGAGCTCTCATGCTTGTCCAACAACATTTGGAGAAGGCCAGCTTGCCATTGTTGACTGATGGAATGACATGTGGTTCCTGGCTATTGAGTGGGAATGGTGATGGAGCCGAGCTACGGTCCCAGCAGAAAGATGCTAGCCTGTACTGGAGTTTAGTGACAACCTTTTGCAGGGTCCATCAGATTCCCTTGAGCACTAACTACCTTGCTGTGTTAGCAAGAGACAACGATTGGGTATAAAGTTAACCATATTTTTTGATTGTCCTCGTGAGATATATGACTGTACTATTTCTAAAGCTAGAAGTCGGTTAATCTTTTTCTAGGTTGGATTTTTGTCAGAAGCTCAGATTGGAGGATATCCTTTTGATAACGTGATTGAAGTAGTAAGCCTCAACTCTCATTCAGATTTTTTTTTCTCCCTTACATTAAAAGGAAGCATTAAAAAGAACTGTTCCTTATCCTAATATAAAATATGTTTCAGGCATCAAAAGAATTTAAAGACAATCGCCTTAAACTTCACATACTCACAGTTTTGAAGGGAATGCAATCAAGAAAGAAAGTTATCTCCTTGTCAAATTCTGATGTTACAGAAGAAAGGAGTACTTCTGTGGAAGGAGATGTTTATACCCCTGCTGAACTCTTTGGAATCATTGCAGAGTGTGAGAAGAGAAAACATCCAGGAGAAGCTCTTCTGTTGAAAGCGAAGGATCTGTGCTGGTCAATTTTGGCAATGATTGCATCATGTTTTCCTGACGTGTCTCCATTGTCCTGTCTAACAGTTTGGTTGGAAATTACTGCCGCCAGGTTAGCAGTTCATCAGACAAACTGTTTGTCATCTCTTGTATCTTTTACCTAAATGGCTCACACACACACAAACACACTATATTTGTAATAGTGGACGAGGATTTTCTTTTCCCGATAATGGTTAATTAAAGAAATTTTTATATTAACACTTACACACACGCCTCCAATGAGGTTTGAACCCTCCACTTCTTGATATTAATAGAATATGGTTATCCACAAGTCTACTATTGCAAGGGATTATTTGGGTTAAGATCTAATCTGCATTTCTCTTTTCAGGGAAACTTCATCCATTAAGGTGAATGATGTAGCATCCCAGATTTTGAATAATGTTGGTGCAGCTGTGGATGCTACTAATGCTACACTAGTAGCAAGTGGAGAACTTGCATGTCATTATAATCGTCGAAATCCAAAACGTAGACGTATAATGGAGGCAGTGGATCCCTTAATGTTGAATGTATCTGATGTGTCTATAAGTACCAGGAGTGAGAGCATTGCTTCCCAAGGCAATGTTGCTGAAGATGATGGCAAAAACCAAACTGGTGACCTTTTTATAATGTCTAATGATACGGCTGAACCATCTGTTTCTTTGTCAAGAATGGTTGCGTTGCTTTGCGAACAACATTTATTTCTTCCTTTATTAAGAGCTTTCGAGATGTTCCTTCCTTCGTGCTCTCTTTTGCCATTTATCCGTGCTCTACAGGTGTGCTTTTATGTGATGAGCCCTAAACTGCATTCAGTAATTGTATTTTTCAAGCACACATACCTGCACAATTAGTTTTATATATTTTGTGTATACATATATAAGGTTTGCCTATGTGCTATTGCTAATCAAGATAGTAATTAGCTAAATGAGGTCTATGTTATAGACTATTGATTGTTCAAATTAGTGTCTAATAATTTTTATGTTACTTGCCTCTTCTACTAGGTTTAAATAATGTACTGTCGTCTCTTATAACAATATAATACTAGTAACATATATTGTAGGGTAATTTACACTTCAGCCCTTCAAGTATGTCCATTTGGACACATCGTACTTCCTTAACCTTTTTTTAGTCCTCTTTACAATCCAGCGCCTTATGTTTTCACTTCTGCACAATCACACCCTTTTTAAAATTATTTCACCAAATACACCTTTACCAGATTTGCAAATTTGGGTTGAATTTATACTCATTGTATTTGAAGTGAATGAGAAAGTGATTGATTCTGATCGATGATAAAGCGATTGTAAAACATGAGGACTTTTTTTTAAGTTTCCATCCAAGTTCAACCTATATTCATGACTGGGTGCGTGCAAAATTGGAATAAACTATATTCAAGGGCCGGGATGTACAAGAGACAAACCTAAGCAGCACCGGAGTCAGCAAAATTTTCTTTGTGGGTTTGTGTGTCCATTTGACTGAACTTAAGGGCCAATGTGTTAATAACCCTATATTACGTTTGTATTTACTTGTATATTATTTGCAACCAATCAAATCCAGGCCTCCAAAACATACTGATTTGTATGTTTCTTCTAATGAAGACTAGTTAAAACTGATTAATTACTCATACAAAGAGTAATTTGTCATGAAATTTAACCGCCAATTCACTGCCTGTTGAGAGGGTGTATATTGATTAGTATCGTCTTCACGAAAAAGGCGCAAGTAAAATCTATGTTGCAGCTTTAGAACACATAATGTAAAGAAAATCACAAAATATTGATTCACGCATATAAAAGGTTATATCACTTTTAGTAATTGCCATCGAGGAGTGGCTTCACGGTTCGCCTAATATTGTGATGGTTTCTTATCTGGTTATGCTCTTATGTGCAACGCAAGCATCTGCACCTCTGATGTTTGTGCCTAGTCCTAGTTTATACTTTCTGCACTCTGTAGATGATTACCTGATTCCTCTTCTTTTCCATTTATATTCTCTAGGCATTTTTCCAAATGCGTTTGTCAGACGCTTCGGCACATATTGGTTCATTTTCTGCTAGAATTAAGGAAGAACAGATCCATGTTCAAATGAACAATGGAAGTGATGGGCAGATTGGAACTGCATGGATAAGCTCAACTGCTGTGAAAGCTGCTGACACATTGCTTTCTAAATGTCCATCACCTTATGAGAAAAGATGCTTATTACAACTACTTTCTTCTGCTGACTTTGGTGATGGAGGATCGGCTGCAGTAAATTACAAGCGGCACTACTGGAAAATTAATTTAGCGGAACCTTCACTGAGGGAAGATGGTGGTTCACGCCTTGGGGATGATATTCTAGATGATGTTTCACTCTTAAGAGCTTTAGAAGAGAATGGGAACTGGGAGGAAGCACGCAACTGGGCCATGCAGTTGGAGGCCAGTGGTGGAGAGTGGAAATCTATTGTACACCATGTGACTGAAACCCAGGTATATATTACCTTTGTTTCCTCCGCTAGATTTTTTGCCAACAGTTTTTGTAGCTTCCTTTTCTTTGTGCAATGCTTCTCATCTTACATTTTGATAATTTTCTCTGTGAATGGCTACCTTTTTATGAAATAATATGCTGTTGTGGAGTATCTTGTGATATTTTTTTTTATCTTTGTTTATTAGTATATTGTATGCATTGTGTGGGAGGAGATCCATATATTTAATCTATACCATAAATTATGCTTTTAACCTGGCAGGAGATATTAATTGTGGATTTAGGTTTGCTTCTTATTTTCTCTGAAGGTCAGACTAGGATTTTAGAAAACAAAGATATTGACCCATTATCCTCTTGGGTATTCTTGTAAAGGTGAATGTTTCCAATGTCCTTTTACACATAAGTTCGATCTGTAATGTTTGGCTGTCTGCTTTGGGATAGGCTGTCATTCTCTGTCTTGCAAGGAATTAGGTTTTTGGTCTATTGCTGTATAAGATATACATAGGTATTTAGGCAGCGGGGACATACTCTATTATGATGTTTACATTGTTTTCCTCTTACTAGAGATCTTGATTATGTATATCCAAGATCTGAATTAGAATTATGACATGTGTATGTAAGTTTCATAATATACTCTACCAAGATATTAGGGTAGGTTAAGTTGCTTAGCTCGTGACATAAAAAGCCAAATATTTGTCCTGGATGGCAGCAAAGTGTAAATACAGTCTAAAGAAGAAAAATAACTTTAAACTTAAAAAAAATTACAGGTGATAGTAACAAGTCATAAAATTAATAAAAAATGACATAATACAATTAAATTTAGATCAAAAAAAGAATAATCAAATTGTTTTTTAAGCGAGATATTGTTTTCCCAAAGAAATTTATATTTTGTCTTTACTTTCTTTTTGTGAAGTTTAACCTTTTCCTTTTGTTTTGACTTTTGATAATACCAACAAACGTTATGTACAAGAGAACCAAAGATTTCTCACAGGAAGAAAAATTTAAAAATCTTAAAAAAAACAATTGTTTTTGCTGTAAAATTGTTTTTATATCAAATTGTTATATATCAATTATATCAAATCAATTTTAAAACAATCTTTAACAAAATCAATTTGTTTAAACTGTGAAATTGTTTTTAACTTTCAATGCCTTTTGTTTTGATATACAAATTATTTTAGATCTTATGTTTTTCTAATTATCTCACAGGCTATTCTCTTGTTAAAAAAGTTTAATAAAATAAAGTAAAATTGAAAACTTTGCCAAAAATATTTGAGATGAAAATATTAATAAAAAGGAGAAGATTTTAATGAGTGATCGATTAAATTATCCTATTTAAGGAATTGAGGCAATAGTGAAGCTTTTTTATTTCCAACAATACCCTTATGAATGATTTTGTATTTGAAAATGAAATGAATCTGGACAGTTGATTTAAAGGTAATCCAAGGTCTATTTAAAGGTAATCCAAGGTCTAATAATAGTTCTCTGATTCTTTTTAGTGTTTGTTCTCTCTTGAGCCAAACCCTACACACACAGAGATAATATATGTTTTCTTTTTGTGTTTGTCCTCTCTTTTGTAAAAACTTTTACTATTTTATACTTCTCTTCTTCCTCCTCTATCATAACTTCA